>NC_143260.1:107145156-107446695 GCF_984573655.1 Nuphar pumila | reverse complement strand
GCTCATGACATTACCCTTTTTTGTATGGGTAAGTTCTGGTTGGTTGGTGATATTATCTTTCCAACCAGTGATGACCTCTGTGCTGACACATGTGTTAAAGGGGTTTGGCTGGTTGGTGATATCACCTTTACCAGCATTGATGTTGATTTCCCTTCTTGCATCACCATAGGAGACATAACACCAGATGCATTTTTGAGAAATCTCTTTCTTAAGGAACATATTTTTTTGGAACCGCCAAAGTCTAACTATTTTCTTCTTTTATGTTAAGGAAATGACTTTTATGTATCTTTTCTTGAATGTAAGGGAAACCTTTCGATATCCTTTTCTTTGAAAATATGTAGGAGCTCTTTGGTATCCACTTTATAGGCGAGTCTTTCGACTTTTCATTTTTGGATAAAAGAGAGGAGTCTTTCGATATCCTTTGCATAGGAGAACCTTTCAACATCTCTTTTTTTTGTGAAAAATGGGAGCCTTCCAGCATCCTTTGCGTAGGAGAGTCTTTCGGCATCTCGTTCTTCGGTGAAAAAGAGGAGCCTTTCAGCATCTTTTGCGTAGGAGAGCCTTTCAGCATCTCGTTCTTTGGTGAAAAAGAAGAGCCTTTCAGCATCCTTTGCATAAAAGAGCCTTTTGGCATCTCGTTCTTTGGTGAAAAAGATGAGCCTTTCAGCTTTCTTTGCATAGGAGAGCCTTTTGGCATCTCATTTTTCACTATAGTGAAAATATTTTTCAGCATTTTTCTCTTTGGAGATGCATCAAATTTCAAGGCTAAGCCTTCCAAGCTATCAAAAGACGTCGATATGGCTCTGGCTTTGCTTTTAGTAAAAGGGCTCTTGTATGTAGGAGTAGGCAAAGTATTGGTGCAATTTAATTGGCTCGCAAGCACCAACTTGATTTTCGGTCTCTTGTTTCTTCCCACCATTGTTGTAGTTCTTAGAGGGAGATGAGAAGCAAGCAAATGTCCCACCGAGCATGCCAAACTGGAGCGTTGATTTTTTTAATATTCAAATTAAGATATAGAAAGTTTAAACTTTATTTCGAGATCTCTTCACTTTTACAGTAGCCTCTGATTCCCAGAGCTTAGATTACAAGTGAGAAGAAGAAGAAAAAAGAAAGATAAAGGGAGAAGAAGATGAGGGCTTGAAAGTTGATTGAATCCTCGTGTCTTCTTGGGCTTCCTTAAATTCACTATCACTTTAGCAATTTGCTTTTTCCTTTTCTCTATCCCTTCCTTTTTTTCTCTCCTTGAACTTACGTAACTTTTCTCTTTTATAGAGTTTTTTCCTTAAGTTTAGCATCCCATGATGGAAGTTATTTCATCATGGATATTGTTTTTGCTGGATGGATGCCATCTGTATTTGTAATCACCTCCATGCTCCTTGCCTTCCTACTTTATGGGTACCAGTCACGACATGGATAACTGCTTAGGAGTTAGAGTGATGCGTGATTGATTTACTGCAACCAACACAAGTTACCCTCCTTTACCATAACCAACACATGTTATCCTCTTTTACTGTAACCTGCAAGGGTGGTTATCATAACCAGCATAGGTTACCCTCTTTTATCGTAACCAACAAGCACAGTAAGAGAGGTTTACCATAACCTGCATATTTATTTTATCATGTGTCAATGAGTGTATATTTGATAATTTTGACACACTTGAACATGGATTTAAATTATTATTTATTTATTTATTTATATTATTATATATTATATTTTATTTATACATATTTTTTTGTGCAAACATTTATAATTTTTTTAATTTATTATGAATTTTTGAAAAATAAGATTTTGCCGATAAAAGTGTTTGTCACTATGATCCACACCTGGATCATGTCTTTCGAGAGGCCTATAGACCCAAAGATTCAATAGAATTCAATGTTTAAATAATTGATTTGATAGCCCTTAAACATAGATCATCGTGGTGGTCTTAGATTTAATCGTACACACACAGATTAATAAGAAAATTTAGTCGATGCCAAAAAATATTAATTTTTAACCTACAATTATGCATAAACTTTGATCGATGATAAAATGCTCAAATCAACACCAATTTGGATATGTAGATAGTCGATTTTGATGCCCTCGAAATGAGAAACATTGAAGTCAACTTTGATTTAATAGGTAAGGCACTGATCAGCCAAATTTTTTTCTAAAACAATAATGACATTGTTCAAAGCGTCCCACCTCATGGGTCTAATCCAATGAGATTGGATCCAAATATCTTGAGTTATGTTCAACCTAATCCATTTCTAATTAGATCCAAATGTCATGGATTATATCCAACCTAATTAGGTTAGATCCAAATATCATGAGTTAAATCTACTACCTAATTTAAGGTTCAAATTCATATTTAATCTAAATCTGAATGCTATGATTTATATCCAAATCCAATATCCATAATCTAAAAATCTTAAAATCATTTACTTTCTTGTTTACTTCACATATTTTAAATTTTATAATTATGCTTGCAATGTTCTTCATAACTTGAAACTTAATTTTATAATAATTCAAAATAAAAAAAAAATAAGAAAATTAAGAATTTCAAGAATTTTTAAAAAATTAAGAAATTGTTCTCATGTCATAAATGCACATAAAGTTCATCATTTATTCATTTTATTTGCCAAAGAAGAATCTCGGGTTTTACATAAGGTGATCCCTGAGAGAATTAGCTCTAACCCATATGCACCCCTCTTGTGCACACCAAATGCTACATGTGAAAACTTATCCAAGTCGAGAGGTACTTAACCAAATCTCTAAAGGCAACATCATTTGATCCACTAGCACATCTTAACCAAAATATTGTACGTTTGTATTGCCATATATCGTTGCATTAATGACAATACTATTGTCCATCACATGTCATGCTACCACCGCATGTCACCGATCAAACTAACGCATATCGCACATTCCTATACTCGATGCATTTTTTATTCAATAGAGCTCAACACTGCACATGCATCATCCTAAAGGCTCAGTTCAGAGCATTTTCCCCCACCCAAGCCATTGTCTTCCTCGACAATGTTGGTGCAGGTAAGAATAGTCTTCACTTCTAATTGTCAATTTTCTATTACACTTATCTTTGGTTTTTCTTTTCTTTATCCTCTTTAACTTGTATTGATTTCAACTTGCCAGCACTGTAACCTTCAACACGCCAAATCGCATTCCTCAACACACCTCAAGTTACTTCGACAATAGTCTTTTCGCTACCTCAATCAATCAAGCATTCTTTCCTCATGGAACCCCAATATAGTCTCATACATAAGAGGGATATCCTTACTCGAACGACAATCTTTGTCGGCTTTATACTCATGGTTGGGGCACCTTCAATCCCAGCAAGGAAAATTCTAAGCCCTTTATGGTCCTTGCAGAGAAGAGCAACCACCTCTTAAGGCCCCAAACTTTACAACTTTCAATGGTCCAAACTAGTCCTCAAGTGGGGGATGCTTACTCGCATAACACCCTGCAATGATCCTTCAAAGCAGTCTTCATGCCCAGTCGTGCAAACAAAGGCAACATTGAAACTCACTTTTAGAGCCAGCACACTGCAACTCACCTCCGGAGCCAGTAAACATGTTCCTGCAAGAACCAAATCGATGAGCTAAGAACAATGACTTCTTCTACATGCACAATCCAAAGAGGAACTGCCAAACATAAGGAACCAACACAAAAGCATCTTTGCTCAAAAGGTGAGTCTCCCATACTCGAAGGTGTAAATCCATCCAGCCAAATTCAATGTGCACTTTTTATGTCGTGCAAAAGGAAAACACCATGCTCCATCTACGAGCTTCACACACAACTGATAAAAATCTTAACTTACCCATGTTTTCTTAGCCAACTGAGCAACAACCTTGTGCTTCTGCTTAACATCGACTAGATGACCCATACCACCCTGCCAATAACTTTCTTCTACGCTCGGTTAACTATGCTTCAATTGTACAAATACACATACACAATAAACCAACTTCTTGGACTCTTCTAAATAACACTACCTTCTTACAGTATTGCACTAACCCAAAGGCATGGTCACCATGAATCTTTTTGCTCTGATACCATTGTCACGGGAATAGAATTTTCTAAGTCTGTGCAATGCCAGACTGCCTGGTCTGGCTAGCCTAATGGCCAAAGGCCTCGCACAAACTCATGTTCATGTGTTAAACCATCATTTACACTGCACACCACCTCATGCATAGCTGCCTAAGTAAAAGTTCATACATATCACTCCATGTGTAACTGCTTGGCCCAAGCCACTGGCTCTATGTATCTTTTCAAGCACATAGCCACTTAAGGTACAAAGGGGTCATTGTCCAAGTTCCACTAAGGGGCGACTCTCACACTCCTCTGAACACAACTGAAATCCATCAACAACATTGCATCTCTCAAGTTGCGACGTGACCTCCTAAAAGCTTCAATAGAAAGGCCTTGCAGATATGTCAATAGATGGGAGAAAGTTATTCCCAAGACTGCTCAGCCTTGCGGCTAGTTGATAGCAGAATGTCCTAGTGAGCAACGCCACCCAAATCACTCATCGACGCTTAGGCATTCATTCGCCTATCCCCGAATCACCATACTCGGTTGGAAACACCTAAGGTGATCCCTAGGAGAATTAGTCATAACTCACACGCACCTTCTGTGTGCACCAAATGCTACACGTGAGAACTTATCCAAGTCGAGAGGTACTTAACCAAATCTTCAAAGGTGATATCCTCTGATCTATTGGCACTGCTTAATCAAAGTACTTCACATTTGTGCCACCATATATCATTGCATCAACAATGATAGCGTTGTCCATCACATGTCATGCTCCCACCACACATCACCGATCGAACCAATGCTTTACTAGTATGCTAACACTTTGATATATAAAGTTAAACACATGCATGCTCCATATAATCCCTTTTTTTCTTTTTATGGTGATCAGGAACTCTCACTGAGAATTGAGTCACTTAATGGCCCTCTAGCGAGGTAAAGTCTAGGTGGAGTCACAAACACCCAAACCCTTAATGGCCCATCCGTTAAAGGCACCCATGCACCTTGCTGCATAATCTAAGAGAAATGCTATGCGGACCCTGTGGGTCCGATTTCCCTGCCCATTACTGGTATTGTATCACGTGGCACACACTTTCATTGAATTCAGACTTCACGTGCAAGGCAGGTGCAAGACGACCCCAACAGTTGTTATTGTCATGTTTTGAGCATGACTTGTGCCTAGGGTATAAATGGGTAGGGTTTGGTTCAGACCCGGTTTGAACCAGACTTAAATCAGATTTTTGGGTATGGTATCGAGTTCAGATCCGGGTCTAATCGAGTCTACTATAAGATAATCCATACTCGGACCCGATAAGAACTACATGAACTAGATCCGAACCATACCTGATAAAATAATATTTTTTTATTATTTTTACATTAAAAATTATGGGTCTTAATCGAAACTCGGGTCGGGCGTAGGTCTGGTATAAAATTTCACAAACTATACTTGAGTCCATGTATTAATTGAACCTTCAGGTCCGAACTCAGATCTTAATTGGGTCTTCTTATTTGTCACCATACCCAAACCCTATAGGGTTTGTTATGAGTCTGATCCGGCTAAACCCACCCCGTTGACACCCATCAGGTGCAATCAACCACATTGCACAAAAGCGTGTGCGCCGCTGCACTTAGCAGCCATTCATCAGCTGTTGAAAAAAAATGGATCAGTCGCAATCTGTATAGGCTGAGCAAATGGAGGGTGATCAGGTGCATTTGTGGAATGTGATTGCACCTGATCTCAACGCCTGACGATTGATAGGCTATCTTAGAATGATGCGTGGCTGTCAGGTGCAGCGACACATGCACAACAAATTGATGTCGGAGCCAAGAAATCAGTATTAATAAATGCGGGTTTAATTGAGCTGAAGCAGATTGACCGGGTCCCAAAACTCCGTGGGTTAACTAGTGTCACGGACTTAGAAGAGAAGGCCCCCGTGATGCAGCTTCGAGCAATCACAAACACCAAAGGCAGGCCTTTTGAGTGCACAAGAACACACAACACACGCGTACGAGCGAAAGCAAGAGTACGCGTATGCCCAAACACAAAGAGAGCAAAGAGACAAGGATGCAAAAAGATTCTTTATAGATACTTGAAAGCAAAGTACATCAAGAGGGGGAGAGAGGGTCCGAATACACGGAGTTCTTAGGCCGTAAGGCCTTGTGGGGCACTCTAGAGTGCCAAAGAGGTATATACATCATAGCAAAAAGGTGAAAAACATGGCGGTCCGGAACATGCTCCCCCACCTAAGTTGGCGCCGTCCTCGACGCCAATTGTTCATGGTAGTCTTCTACAAGCTGTCGATGCTGGAACATGCTGCTGGCCTTCTCCCAGGTGGCTTCACATTCAAGCAATCCCTTCCACTGCACTAAGTACTTTTTGACTTCCCCTAGATAGTTGTTAGAATGGTTGAGGACGATATCTGGATCTCTGTCTGGTACACTGACTGTTGAAGGGGCTCGCTGCGGGATCGGGGCACGTTGAGGCATGCTCCATTGAGGATCTCCTTCGTCTTCGTGGAATGGATTCAAGTTGCATATGTGGAATACCGGATGCACTTGAAAGTTTGTTGGCAAGTCCAGTCGATACGCCAAGTTTCCCACACGTTTGATAATGGTGAAGGGACCATCATATTTGCGAATAAGGCCTCAGTGGTGGCCCTGAAAGATAGTTGTGCGATCAGGAAAGAGCTTGGCCAACACTTTGTCTCTAACTCAAAATTCTGCTGGGCGACGCTTCTCATCTGCCCATTTCTTCATGCGCTTGGTTGCCTTGTTTTGATATACCTTCGCCAACTCTGTCTGATCTTGCCAGTTCCTGACAAACTGGTATGCATAAGGTGCTTTTCCACGTCTTCGCGCAGCAAGGGAGTGTGGAGTCTACGGCTGTTGTCCAGTTGCGCCTTCAAATGGACTATGGTCGGATGATTCGCTCTTTTGAAGGTTATAGCAGAATTGAGCCGCATCAAGTAAATCTACCCAATCCCTTTGGTTGGCACTAACAAAGTGCCACATGTATTCCTCCAGCATGCCATTTATTCTCTCTGTCTGTCTGTCGGTTTGGGGTGGAAACTTGTGCTAAAATGCAAGTTCGTCTCCATTAAGCGAAACACTTATCGCCAAAACTTGCCAGTGAAGCGTGCATCACGATCACTGACGATGCTCTCTGGAATTCCCCAATGCTTAATTATGTTATGCACGAATAGCTTTGCAGTATCTGCGGCTGAGCAGGTGGCAGGGGCAGGTACAAAGATAGCATACTTCGAGAACCTATCCACAACCACGTAGATCGAACTGCAACCTTGTGCTTTCGGCAAGCTTACAATGAAGTCCTTGGTTATGCACTCCCACGGATGGCTAGGCACAGGTAGGGGCTCCAGTAGTCCACTGGGTCTCTGATTGATGGGCTTGTCTTGTTGGCAAATCAAGCAAGTCCGTACATAAGCATCTACGTCATCGCGCATCTGCGGCCAGTAGAATGCGCGTTCCAACAATGCCAACGTCCTTTGTTGCCCTGGGTGACCAGCCCAAGTAGTATCGTGGCACTCATGCATCAAGCGCCTCCTCAAGATATCTTGTCGCGGAACATATAGACGATCGCCCTCAGTGCGGAGCAACCCATCATCTAGCCAGAATCTCCGCGTCTTTCCTTCCTTCACTAATGCAATCAATTGTTGAGCCATTGGGTCACTTTTCAAAGCTTCTCGCACCTGTTCAAGAAGATCGCTCGTCGGTTGGCTCACACTGCCCTCCCAAGCGAGCAAAGCTGCAAGTTTTGCCTTTCGACTCAAGGCATCGGCCACAACATTGGTCCTGCCTGGCTTATACTCGAGGACCATATCAAATTCTGCCAAGCAATCTTGCCAACGCGCTTGCCTTGAACTCAGCTTCTTCTGAGTTTGGAAGTAGCTTGTCGCAACGTTGTCAGTGCACACAACAAACTGCGACCCCAAAAGATAGTGTCTCCAGGTGCGGAGACAATGCACGACTGCCAACATCTCGCGCTCGTGCACCGTGTATCGACGTTCAGCATCGTTCAACTTCCTGCTTTCAAATGTGATAGGATGTCCTTCTTGGAGCAACACCCCACCAATGACAAAGTCAGACGCATCGGTCTGCACTTCAAATGGTTGCCGATAGTCAGGCAACTTTAGCACTGGCTCCTCTGTCAAGGCATGTTTTAACCCATTAAAAGCCTTCTGGCAGCCATCAGACCATAGCCATGGTCTGTCTTTCTTCAACCGATCTGTGAGCGCAGCCGCAATCTGAGAGTATCCCTTGATGAAGCGTCGGTAATAATTTGCAAGCCCCAAGAAAGAGCGCAACTCAGGAACCTTAGAGGGTGGCTCTCATGCTTGAATAGCTTCAATCTTCTTATGATCCATTTTGAGAGTGCATCCTCCCACAATATGCTCCAGGAAATGGATTTCCTTCTGGCCGAATAGGCACTTCTCTCGCTTGACATATAACTTGTGGTCCTTCAGAGTCTGAAACACAATATGAAGGTGCTGAACATGCTGCTCCATCGAGTCACTATACATTACTATGTCATCCAAGTACATGACGACAAACTTGTCAAGGTGCGGGTAGAAGATCTTATTCATTAAGGTTGAAAAGGTAGCGGGCGCGTTCGTCAAGCCAAAGGGCATGGCCAGGAATTCGAATGCCCCATATCGCGTTACACAGGTAGTTTTTGGCTCATCCCCTTCTGCAACTCTGACTTGCCAGTAGCCAGATCTTAAATCCAACTTAGAGAAGACCTTAGCCTTTCCAAGTTGATCAAACAAGTCCGCGATCAAAGGGAGAAGGTACTTATTCTTCACCATCATTTTGTTCAGTGCCCTATAGTCGACGCACAACCGCTTCGACCCATCATGTTTTGCTTGAAAGAGCATGGGCGCTCCAAAGGGAGCTTTGGATGGTTGGATGATTCCTGCTTCGAGCATGTCATCCAATTGTCTGCGTAATTCCTGCAGCTCAGGAATTGCCATGCGATAAGGAGCCATTGCGGGTGGCTGTGCACCTGGTATTAATTCAATCTGATGATCTACCTCACGCCTCAGAGGTAGCTTCTTCGGCATCTCGGTGGGCATAACATCGTCAAACTCCTTCAATACTGGTGCTAAGGCTTTTGGGACATCCACAGCTTCTTCTGCCTCATCCGTAGCGCGGATTGTGACAAGAAAAGTCTCGTCACCACTTTTCATGCCTCTTTTCAACTGGAGCGCAGACACCAAGCGCTCGCAGGGCTTTCCCGCCATCACAATAACCATGCAAGGCTGACTCTCACTCTCAAAGCTAACAACATTGAGGTGGGGTATCGGCACTGCCTTGTTGCTTCTCAAAAATTCCATCCCGAGGATGACTTTAAAATCATCCATAGGTGCGACTGATAACGCGATCCTTCCTGACCAGTTATGAATCCGCACTGGTACATCCTGAGCGACGCCGTAGATGGCCTTAGCCTCTGAATTAACCGCTTTCATGCGGCTCTCTTTCCGTTCCCACTGTAATCCCATCCGTTTCGCTTCTTCACGCGAGATGAAGTTGTGTGTGGCACCAGTGTCTACCAATGCCTTGGTAAGTCTCCCGTTGAGCAGAAGTTCCAAGTACATCAATTCTTTGCATGTTGTAGGTTCCGCAACAGTTGTGACCTTTACTGCACTCATCATCTGCATTGCACCAACTGTTGGTCATCTTCCTCACCCTGAACAGCATTCGCAATTCGAGGTGCGCGGTTGTCTCCATTCCCTTGACCACGGTTTCTATTGGGACATGTATCCTGCCAATGATCCCCATGGCAGATACGACAGTCACATCGACGATAATTGTCACCCTGAAAGTTATTCCAATTTTGGTTATTATTTTGGCCATCTTGCCGTCCATGATTCTGCTGGTTTCCCCGACCAACATTTTGTCCTTGATCGTTCCTTCGATTGTCCCTTCGATTGTTGCGATCATTTCCCTACTGTCTGCCTTAAAATGCAGGGTCATTCCTATCCAGCTCAGTGAGTTTCTTTGCAACTGCAAGCGCCTCAGCTAGTGTGCAGGGTCATGCCAAATGAGTTCTTGGTTTGCCCATCCTTGCAACCCATTGCCAAAGTAAAACAACCGATCCTCATCATCCATTCTCTCCACTTCCAACATTATCGAAGAAAATGCCTTGACATAGTCATGTACTGACCTTGTCTGTTTCAATGCCAATAACCTTTTGCGGGCCATTTTCTCTTGATTTTTAGGTAGAAAGTAGTCTCGCATTTCCTTCTGGAGATCCTCCCATGAGACTATAGCAACTAATCCTCGTCGAACATCACCCAAGCGACGTCTCCACCAGAGGGTCGCTTCATCCGCAAAGTACATTGTTGTGGTCCGCAGTCGATCTGCGTCCTCCTCTATCCTCGCAACTTCTAAAAACTGGTCCATCTCGTAGATAAAATTCTCGAGATCCTTTGAGTCCCATGTTCCTTTATACTTTGCGGGCTCAGGTAGCCTGTAACGCAGTCTATCCACATATGTCGCAACACCGCCAACCGAGGTTGTTCTCAACTGTCGGTCCAACTGTTTATTCTTTTGTCGAACATCCAATTCGGCAGCCATGATGTTGAACCGACCCACCAAATCATCAAACCTGGTGGAAAATCCTCCACCGAGCAGTTAAGTTTAGTGGCAAGACTTTCCACTGAGTCTTCCACTCCCTCTACTGTTGTCTTGATTTCTGCATTGAGATCATTAAAAGCAACACAAGTTCCATTAACCAACTTCTCCATGTTGGTCACTAACCCAGTCAGCTGCGCAACATCGCGCGAGATGACTGACAAACGATCATCGACCATGAAGTCCTCTTCAGCAGGAACCATACTGCTTGAAGGGGTCATGACAATCTTTTTTGGTGTCATTGTCACTCTCAATGTCAACAAGGCTCTGGTACCAACTTGTCACGGGCTTAGAAGCGAAGGCTCCCGTGACGCAGCTCCGGGCAATCACAAACACCGAAAGCAGGCCTTTTGAGCGCACAAGAATACACAACACATGCGCACGAGCGCTCAAACACAAAGAGAGCAAAAAGACAAGAATGCAAAAAGCTTCTTTATAGATACTTGAAAGCAAAGTACATCAAGAGGGGAAGAGAGAGTCCGAATACACGGAGTTCTGGGCACTCTAGAGTGCCAAAGAGTTATATCATAGCAAAAAGGTGAAAAACATGGCTGTCCGGAACAACTAGATTGTCGAACAATAAATATTCAACAAAAAGCCAAAACCATTCTTATCGTACGTGTTCACTGTTCATCAGCGTTTTCGTGAACAGCATGGAGATGATATGAGGTTGGAACAGAGGTGCATATTTGATCATCGTATCCATCGCCCATTTGATCTCGAGCTACTCAACCAAAAGAAGGAGCAAGAGCTCTCGCAGGAAGACTTCTGCTGCTGCTGAGGCGGAGGAGAAAAGGATGATGGATTGAACGAGTGACGACGCAGAGAGAGAGAGAGAGAGAGAGAGAGAGAGAGGTTTTGGTCAATAATAAGAAGACTTATCTTTCTCTCTCCACCGTTCTGGTCAAGAAGAAGAAGGATCACACGTTTTGATTCCTCGTCTTGACTTTTGGCATCCTTATAGTTCCAGAAACACCAGTAATTCAAGGCTGTCCCCTTGTTGAACGGGAACAACAGCATCGTTCTAAGTTCGTCACAGAAGGTCAAACTTCCCTTGTTCAACTCCTGCAAATTCCTCAACAACTCCTCCTTCAGGTGTTTACTGATTCAATTTGAATTCCCCTTGCATCCTTTCTTCCTTCCTTCGAATTGGAATCCTATATAGTTCTTAATTGCGAGTGTCGTCAATTGAATTGCAATTTCCAGGGCCGGTACGCAGATTACCTTGAAGGATCTATTTATTCTGTGACGGTATATACCTCTCTCTCTCTCTCTCTCTCTCTCTCTCGATAAATTTGGGTGGCATATATGCAGAAAATTTGAATATTTAAGATAAAGAGTTTGGAATCTTTTGATGGTACTCGTGTTTGTTGCGGTTAGAGACCGTAGCTGTGACTTGTAACTCTTAGACTATGTATTTGTGTGTTCTCCATCTTTAAGTTGATTCTTGGATTTGGCCTTCTTTGAGGCTGCAATTCTATTTATCGTTTGAAGATGACTTTTTCTGATCAGATTTTACGGTTTCTATGTGCATAACGACTAACCCTTCCACCTCCAGGAATTCCTGAAAATTCCTTTGCAAGATTGGCATTTTTGGAGGTGGGAATTGTTGTATATATATATATATATATATATATATATATATATATATATATATATATATATATATGCAGACTAACCAGAAGTGTTCCACGGGTTGGTTGATGCGGGACTTTCTCATGATAAATTGTAAGACTGTTCATTCTTAGGGGTAAGATTCTTCCTTGCAAAAAATGAAAGATTATTATGCAAAAATTGGGAAATTGTGAAGACGTAGAAAGAACATTTGATCTGACAAATTTCGGGAATTTGAAAAGAAAAATAGAAGAGGGTAAGACATTATATGACATGCCAATTTTGAGTTTTTGAAGTATCTTCTGTAGATAATGTTAATGCCCTTACATTCAAAGATGTGACCACCTGAATGACAAGAAAACCAGTAGAAAGTTTCATTAAACATTCTAACATAATAAAAGATGCGTAGAAAAAGTCTGTGAACAGTGGGTTTGCAATTGCTTCTTCGATACCCACTTTCAGATCAAAGAAGCAATGAAACCATGTCTCGTAATTCATATTGTCATGTAAATCCCCTTGCAGTCCATCCAATTCATCCTTCAAACATGAAATCAGAAGCTTTGGAATCCATCTCCTGCCCATCAAGTATTGATAGAGCCCATGTTTATTGTAACAATCCTTTGTTTGTCTTGCAGTACGGGGCTTTCAGAGGGTTTCCAGGTGTCTCAACAACAGCTATGAGAGTTTGCTGCTTCAAGTTCCTACAGGAAAGAAAAACGAAAAAAGCTGCTGCTGCTAAACAGACAGATGGTAAAAATTTTGCTTTGCATCTCATACTTCTCTTCTATGGATTGTCATCATAACTACTTTCAAAATTGGTTCACAGTCTTGAACTTCTGTACTTGTACAAAGTTTCCATTTCAAAATCAATAACCAACATTTCGACTCGAGTGGTTCCACTTTCACTCATCTAACCAGGAACGTTCAGTTTCATGTCCATTCAATTAAACATTTCATGCACAGTTCCTGCAGATTTATTTCTTATAGAGTTCTATAACCACTAGGAATAATTACTTTTTTTGATAAATTGGGATCCTGTAGTCTTACGGGATGTTTCATTTGCGGGATACCCAAACACTCCCTGTAGAGTTAGTGAGAGGAAAGATGGAACTTTTACACAATGATCTAACCATCTAAGCTGCTGTACAGCATTGGCATTTTACCAGTACAATTAATTGCCATGACAAATAACAATGGTAGAAATTTGATTGTAGTGCCTTTGTTGCACGGTTGTGTGGCATGCACACTGGAAAATTTGGCTTTTTTCCCACTTTTGTGAAAGTTTTAGCATCAGCCTGACGAATTGTGTTGTTGCATTCATTTGGTTGGTCAGAGTTTTCTGATGACAAGTTTATCCAGCTGTACCGTGAAAGTGAAATGAAGCATGCCACAAATAACTTCCATCCATCTAACAGAATAGGTGGAGGTGGATTCGGTGTGGTCTACAAGGTATAATTAGTAATTACTATACTATCTGATGTGCTTTGTGTACGAATGTGATGTGTACTCGTGTGTGTGATAACATGTTTATTAATTTCTTAAATCATTATTATACTATCTTTGTGCCTGAATTCAAAATCATTTTTAGCCTTTATTTCCATCCAAATCTTGTTTAATAATGTAAAACATTGTGTTACCTTTGAAACAGTTGCAAACTCATCACTGAAAGGTAGGCTAATAAGAACAAACCTGCATAATGACGTGGCCCTTTCTGCTCTGCTATTGACTAGTCTAAAATTTGACTCAAGATAGGTGCACTTTTACTTTGGAATCATCAATGTTTACGAGTATTAGGAACTGCAAGCTAGACTTTGTCTTTCCATGAACATTTCCCTTGTTCAAATGTGACCTGTTATGCATTGGTAAAATAAAGTAAAACTGAACCGTTGTCACTAGTAGAATAGAATGAAATCATGCACTTTTAAGTTGTATGTTCTTTTCCAGTAATCCTTAGCAAAAGTTAGGCTAACAGGAGACAGAACCACTACATGCTGCAAAATTTGAACTCCTGCAGCACCAGTTCAAGTATGTACATCTGTTGGCTGTATCATACTTCATAACCAAGTGGCTTTATTTTCTTGGTTTTTTTCTGAAGAAATCCAATATTTCCCTCTTCCTTCTTGCCTTGCATCAGTTGCATCACTGGGCAGCTAATCATTTGCTTTATGGTTGGTTATCATCACTGTGACTACTTGCAGGGAATCCTAAAGGACAACACACAAGTCGCCATCAAGACACTTTCGACAGAATCAAAGCAAGGAGACCATGAGTTTTTGACAGAGATTCATATGATATCAAACATTAGACACACAAACCTTGTTCAATTAATTGGATGCTGTATTCAGGGAGGTAGCCGGATGTTGGTTTATGAATATCTGGATAACAACAGCCTCTCAAATGCCTTACTAGGTAAGGTTTGAGAACCAAAGTACATTATTTTAGTCATTTAAATTTTGAGCAGACGTTAGAAATTTTGCTTAAACCAAGGTTACCGGAAACGCTATATGACTCGGGGAAGCACACTTCCCCGAAACACGTTTTGGAAGCACAAAACACGGCACTTCCAAAAGGTGTGGGGGAAGCGACCATTTTAAATGAGATGCGCGCTTCCCCGCCTCCCACTAATGGGAAGCGCTCGCTTCCCAATATCAAGAAGCGAGTTTCTTTTTTTTTTTTTTTGGGGGGGGGGGGGGGGGGGCTTGTACAGTTTTAGCCTTTGATAATTTTTTTACTGAAAAAAATAAAAGCGACTGGTTTTTTTTAAAGGGTAAAGTAGTAGTTTTTGGTTATTATGAAATATCAAAAACAAAAACCGAGTAGGATTTGGGGTTTTCAATTCTCAAACCCTACCCTCTCTCTCCCTCCTTTTCAGCAAGCTCCGGCTACCTCCATGGGTGTCTTCAGGTACTCTCTCTCTCTCCCTCTCTCTGTCTCTCCCTCTCTCTCTCGCTTTGATTCTCTCTCTCTCTCCCTCTCTCGCTCCGACTCTCTCTCTCTCTAACTCTCTCTCGCTTCGATTCTCTCTCTCTCTCCCTCTCGCTCCGACTCTCTAACTCTCTCTCAGGAAGCGCGGAATGATTTGGAAGCGAACCAAGAATCGTCTTGGAAGCGAGAAGAGAAGCGTCCTAGGAATCAAACTTCCTAAAATTTTAGAAGTGTCGTGCTTTCTGCTTCCTCTTCCCGAATCACTTTTCGCTCTCACTTCCTCGACTGACAACTCGGGCTTAAACTATGCAAAGTATTATTGGCACAGGAAATAGGAAAGTAGCTCATCTCTACTGCACGGAGTCTAGAGAATAATGCATCATGATCACAAAAAATTATCAAATTTTGTGGTTACAAAGATGCATAATTGTAATTTGAATGTTAAATACTAGATTGCCAATATTGCATATTGCAGGTCCAAACAACAAAAAGATTGAACTTGACTGGTCTAAGAGAGCTGCAATTTGCATTGGCACTGCTCGTGGACTTGCTTTTCTCCATGAGGAACTTGAGCCAAGTATTGTACACCGTGACATCAAAGCAAGCAACATTCTTCTTGATAAAGACCTCCTTCCAAAAATTGGAGATTTTGGACTTGCAAAACTTTTTCCAGACAATATTTCTCACATCAGCACACGTGTTGCAGGAACAATGTAAGCATATACTCATTATGTGTTCTTGCAAATTCCAGTTTATTATCCTTCTAGTAAGACATGCATGAACAAGTTTGGAACATGAATCCTCATTTTGTGGCTAGATTCTGCCAATTTAAATATGATCTGCTGAACACAATTATATAAACATTAGTTTGATATATTCTGATATTCTATTGAACACATTGGGTTCTCTGCGTGCATCACTCAAAATTCATGATAAACATGATTCTTGGAAAGTCGGGATGATCTAATGATGCTTTTGTTGAACATCTAAAAAATCCAAAGAAACTTGCACGATTAGGACAAGTGGTTGAGGCTGTACAAAATACTCAATGTTTTGTATTCTGTACTCACACTGCCAACAGATCTTGAGGTTGCAAGTTGAATAAAGGCAAAGGGAAGTTGTACATTGGTTAAATACACATGCACTGTGAATATGTTAAACAGGTGTTTACTGTTTGGCTCTTCATACGTATGAAAAAAAGGCTGCAATCCTAAGTGACAGGTCAGCATTATCTCGTGTAAGAGATAGATGAACAGTTTCTTCAACTGCATGTAGTCATGGAGAAAGTTTATGCTTCTAATTGTACCTAAGTGAGAAGAAATTCCCCAGTTTGAAGACAGTATGTCGTAATGGTGGATGTTTTGGTGGAATATGCAGAATCTTTGTTCCATATATGCATCTTCCTAATCATAAGTCTTCCTGTGATTTGGAGTTGCAGAGGCTATCTATCTACTGAAAGTTGGAAGCTCACCCTCAAGCCAACCTTGGTATTTTGGCATCTGATATCATTCGTAACACCCTAAAAATATTGGCTAGAACTTTTCCTCTTGCCGATTAATCACTAATGTATGCCTGTTCACTATCAGAACGTGGTTGCTAATTCCTCCTCTCAGAAATTTAAGCAAATCGTTGTATTTTCACTTATAAACAGAACCACACATTAACTGTCTAGTTTTTGTATTAGATGATCTGAAACTTTCTCTTTCAAGAATAGTGGTTAAATTTTTCACGTCTTTTGAATTCTGTAGATAGATTTTTGTATGGATTTCTTGGGGCTTGCCTTGTCATTATTTGCTGGTATTTGTTAAATTCCTTGTGGCTCTTCTTACCAGGATTACACTGTCAAAACATCAATTGCAGTGGCTTCCTTTATTGCTTGATACCACTATTGATGCAACACCTTCACATTATGAATTATGGATTTCACTTTGATATGTACATTCATTTATTCTTGTTGATATTGGCATCATTTTCCTCTCTAGGAAGACTTAGATCATAGCCACAAATGAAAAAATAGAATAATGAATTGACATTGTTTCTGAAAAAAAACATTATATTGTTGTAGGCAATGATGAACTCTGTTTCATTTAGTCTGCATTATCTTATTTGCAGTGGCTATTTGGCACCAGAGTATGCGTTGCTAGGCCAGTTAACAAAAAAAGCAGACATTTACAGCTTTGGGGTTCTCCTACTTGAGATAATCAGTGGCAGAAGTATTGCAAAGTCAGACCGGATCGATGATGGGTTGTCTCTCCTGGAACTGGTAAAACTAGAAAGTCTAACCATGCTGTTCATCAATTCTGAATTTTTTCATGCAGAAAATATGTTTGTGATATATGAAAATTAGTAAGTTTAAAATAATTCTGTAATACCTTGTAGAATTTGCTCTAATGGCTCTTGCATTGCAGGGATCTAGGTTTCTATTATTTTTATTTTAGCTAGAAACAGTTTGATGTGGGATCAAATGAAATAGCTGAACCAGTTACAGTCGCACTATCTTAAGCAATCTTGGGTTTGAACCCCATAGGATGCTTCATAAAGGAGAGTGTGGGGCAAAAGAAAAGAAAAGTTTGATGAGGGTAGAAAGTGTTTATGTGCCACTGCAGATATCTTTTTAATTTAGATGTTTCAAGCATGTAATTTGCTAGTGCACCGAGGAAGATTGAAAATGTTCATGCAATATCTACTTAAATTGAATATTATGTTCTCTCATTAACCAAAGTCATTTTTTGATGAATGACTTTATTATTTATTTTATGAAATTGATCATGGAAGCCTCAAACCAGTGGCCTATATCATGGCCTGAATAACCGAGACTTTTAGTAGCAAAAAAAATCATGCAATGATTTTCTGAATCACTGAATGAATGCAAATGCTGCAACAGACATGGAAATTGAGACAAGAAGGCAGGTTGCTGGAGATTGTAGATCAAGATCTGGTGGAATACCCTGTAGAAGAAGTATCACGCTTTATCAAGGTGGCACTTTTTTGCACCCAAGCAACAGCAAGCCGCAGGCCGTCTATGATACATGTGGTAGCAATGCTCTCAAAAAGGATGCATCTTAACGAGGATTTGCTAACCCAGCCAGGCATACCAAGGAATCCTGACCTCCTGTTCAGATCCAATTCAGGGGATTCGTCTCTGAGCACAATGGTTTCTAGAGGAAAGCAGTCCATGCATATATCTGCAATTGTTACTGCCACTTCAAGCAGTTCAATATCACAGCTGAGTCCTCGATGATATGCAAGCAGAGACGTTCATCTAGGCCATGTTTTTTTCTACAGGCAATGACATGCAGCTGCAAATGCAGTTGTTTTGATCTTGGAATTACTTTAGTAACATCTGCTGTATTATGGCGGATAAAAGCTTGGTGAAGATTTTGTTGGATATTTTAATTTATTGTGCATATATATTAATGAATCCAATTGGATACTTTTTTTGGTATCCCGTTGTACTAAACACAAATTTACTTAAAACAGATGAAACTGGAGCCTGGAGATGACTTACATGAGCCTTCTTTTATAAACAATATGTTGGCCCCCTTGCCCTCCATATTTGCTTGGCAAAACATGTGTCTAACCAGACAGTGGAGTTGCAAGTGATACTGACCATAGAAGTTTAAAAAAAAAGGCGCTGTGTGTGTGTGTGTGTGGTTCCCCCAAAATCAGGGAACCGCCTTCCCAAATCGCGTAAAGAAGGAGGGGGGGGTTGAGGTTTATCCTCACCCACCGTGAGGGCTATAAAAACCCTCACGGTGTGCCTCCCCCACCACCGATCGAGCTTGAAAGCAAAAAAAAACAAAAAATTGCAGAGAGGAGGGAGGCTTACCGAAGTCTCGGCCGATGACATTAGGTACTCTTTCTTTTTTCGATCGAACAGAGGACCGGCAGCCATGGCTGCCGGTGGGTTACAGGCACAAAAAAAAAAGGAGAGAGAGAGAGAGGGTTGGTCGGTCGGTGCCGGTGGCCGGTCCCTCTACAACAGAGAGAGGGCCAGCTTCGACAACTAGCCCCTCTATGTTTGAGAAGAGGAAAGACGGAAGGGGCGATACCCCTTTTACCCTGTTATATATATATGGGACCAGACCGGGTCAATCTGGGTGCAGCCCAGACCAAACCAGGTAAGTTAAAAAAAAAGGTTTTGGGTTGAACCAGTTCAGACCAAACCAGTTCAGACCGAATCAGCTCAGACTGAACTGATCTGGATCGAATCAGTTCAGATCGAACCAGTTTGGGTGTGAACCAGACCGAGTTGGATCTGACTAGGTCTCAGTTTAGATCTGGTCTGATCTAGATCAGACAAAATCTAGATCCAGTTAGTTTAGATCAATCCAAATGAAACTGGATTCATATAGATCTAGGTATGGATCATGTTTGACTGATCTGGATCTAGAACATAATTGAATTTGGTTTGGATCAGTACTTGATTCAGATCAAAACTGGTTTCGGATCCAGTTCGACAGTTTTGAATCCAGATCAGATCTGGATCCAACTCATAACTTGATGGACTAGTTCTAGATTCAGATCATAAACGGGTCTGGATCCAGTCAGATAGTTTTAAATCCAGATAAAAAATAGATCTGGATCCAGTTTATGATTAATTTTTGAATTTTGAGAATAATTGTTGAAATGACCAAAGTACCTTTGTGTGTGTACCCAAGATCTGTTTAGGTAAAATGGGTATAACTTTGCACTCCAAACTTGAAATTGAGTGAGGTTTGGTGTGTTGGACTTATATAGTAGAGAAAAATCTCTGTGTACTCTGGTTTTGGTAAAATCAGGGGCACAAAAATCAAAGTCTGATGAGTCAACTTGAGAGGGGTATTTTGATAATTTTGTCAAAATATAAAAAGTTAAGTGTATTAATATGAACATGCATGTATGATTATCAGATCCTACTATTAGAACCTTTTGAAACTCGATTGCGACTAGAGCACAACATTCGTATTCGAGGTAAGGGATATTATAAGTAATTTTAGTTGTGAATAAATCATATTGTGTTGCATGTTATTGTTGATTTTGTGAATTAGCATGATTAGAAATATATCACTTGAGTGTGAACATGATATGCATAAAATGACCACGCATGAAATTATGAGATGATTATATACACATATAGTCGTGATATATCATGCATATTAGAAAGAGATGGTTTTTATGATAGCATATCTATGTATAACATGCATTGTGATGAGATTATGATTAGACTTGAGTCCTTTTATTCTATTCATATCATATGAATGTTTATATTGAGATTAGCATGCATAACCCCTTAAATCTCAAAAGTGGCAACCTGTGGAAAGAGCTACCTGGTTTACGACTAGATTGGAGCCAGCATGGAGAGTATGATTTAATGATGTAGGGACTCTACATCGTTGCATGCTTAGTATGAGATAAGTGTAAACCCTAATGTCATTATGAGATTGAGAGTGAGATCTGTCGTGATCATTTCACGATATCACTTATGAGAGAATGAGTGAAACACAAGCTTGAGAATATAGTTTAATGTATAAACTTAAGATATAACTTAGGCTTATATTCACATAGTGTTTGAGACTCTAGACGACCATGGATAGTTGAAAGCCATCATGGTTAAAATATAGCATAAACCATGCCAAAATTGAGATTGACTCTGACCTCCTGACTAGCTACCGATGGGGTCTCCTTTTTGTTTCATTGCAGTGCGTGGTGGTCTGGGGATCACTGGGAATGTATGGCTCATAGTTTGTCCAACATGTAGAATTGGGGTGTTCTACGCAGGTTGCTACGCTCATAGACGGCTATGACCGGTATAGTCGAGCTAGTGATTTAGTTTGGTGTGAGTGAGTGTTTAAGAGAGTTTAAAAGGAGATAATTAAAACATACAAATCTTGTGTGGTGTGTCAAAAACTAAACTCAGACTAAGAACTTAGAGCTCACTACAATTGTAAGTTAAAGTCTTTATTTACTTATAATTATTTCTTACTAGGTTGTAGATTCACTTCCTGTATAATTACAACTGTAGATTTTAAGCACACTAGCGTAGGCAGGACGTGATCGACTACTTCAACAAAGTATTTGGTAGTTTTTATTTTCTTGTCATTAAACATTTATGTACTTGTTATTTGCTTATATTATGAATGATGAACTTTGTGAAAGAAAGTGAGTTATTAGAAAAAGAATGAAAAAAATAGCCATATTTTCTTTGTATGAACTCTATATGCTTTTCTTCTGGGAAAAATACCAATCGGACTCAAACTCTTGAGGTCCCAGATCGAGGTATTACACTTTTTGCACAAAGAGGATGGAGAAGTAGACTTACAATCTATAATACCAATCCAGTAGAGTACTGCACATACATTCTAAAAGAGAAAAAAATAAAATTTCAATTGAGGAAGCAACTGAAGCATCTTTGACAGTCCCATGAGTTGAGGTTGTCGTAGCTGCAGGTGGAGGCCTTATGTGAACTGGTACATTATGCTTTAATTTTACATGAATCTACAGATTTTTAGATAGATTTGTTAGCTTCCCTATCCGTGAATTACAGTAATTGAATGCCTATTTTCTTGCTCCTTTCAGCACTCCTTATCTACATTTGGTATCTCATATGGAATGAGTTTTGCAAAAGACCTTCTTAGTGAAATTCACGGTGAATATCAATGCCATTAAATCTCAACCATTTCTGCAAAAGAACTTATTGGAGAAGTTATCCAATCTAGGCGCATATGAATCCCATAACTATCAGTGCATATATTGTATACGTTACACAAACTTCAAGAAAGTACCATAAAACCACTGATTAACTTATTGTTTATGCTATGAAATAAACATGATAAACCTTATTGAACATCAAATGAAGAAGGGTAACAGATTAGCATATTAAAAGTCAACCATATGCTAAATATCACCAAAAAACAATAACAAGAAAAACAAAAAAATAACAGCCAGGCGTGTAACAACAATGAAATGAAAAAGGGAACTACTTGGAGTAGCTTATCATGCTTCCAAATTTCATTCACCAAACTTACACTCTGTTACTCCCCCCATCTATAAGCCTCTATGACAAATCAAATTGGGTGATAAGAAATAGCAAATCAGGCAATTTGACACATCTACGACTGAAGGCAATATTAGAAGGAATGTTATTAATAACTCACAAAGGAGAGAGAGAGCCTTAGTGTAATACCCCGATCTGGGACCTCGAGAGTGGACGCCCGATTGATATTACTTCTCAGAGGAAAAACATACAAAGCTCACAAAGAAAAAATATGGCTAAATTATTTTTTTAATAGTCTCAAATTCTTTGACAAAGTTCATTTATAACATACGAAAATAATTACATGAGTGTTCAATGATAGGAAAATAAAACTAACAATATACTTTGTTGCACAGTTGAAATAGCTAATCACGTCTTGCCTGCGCTATTGTACCTGAAACCTACAATTGTAATTAAACAGAGGTGAGTCTACATATCAGTAAAGAATATTTATAAGCAATAAATGACTTTAACTTACAATTATAGTAGGCTCTAAGCTCCTAATATGAGTAGTTTTTGACAAATCATACAAGGTTTTTATATTTTAAATTTTTTCTCTTAACTTTCTTAATCTAAATATTACTCAGAGTAGACTATAACATTAGGTCGGCTATACCGGTTATAGTCGTCTGTGGGCATAACAACTCATATAGAACATTTCAATTATACATTGTTGGCCAAACTATAAACCTTACGCTCCCAGTGATCTCTGGATCACCAGGCACTACAATGCAACAACAAGGGGACCTCACTGGTAGCTAGCCGGTAGGTCAGACTCAAACTCAGCATGGTTCATGTTACACCTTAACCATAAGTGACTTTCATGGTTGTCTAGTGTCTCAGATATTATGCAAATAAGTTCATTACTTTGACCTTACTCTCAAGCTCGTGTTTCCACGAGTGCCATTATGAAATAATCACGACGAGTCTCGTTCTCATTCTCAAAATGGTATTAGAGTTCATACTTTATATCATACGAAGCATGCAATAAGGTAGAATCTCTACATCGTTAAATCACCGGTGGCCCACTCTCTATGATGGTTGCACTCTAGCCGTGAACCAAGTAGCTCTTTTCACGGGTCGACACTTCCAAGATTTAAGAGGTTAAGCATGTTAATCTCAATTTAAATTTAAATAATATGACCAAATTTAAGGAACTCAAGGCTAATCACAATGCATATTATTCAAAGACTATAACATTGGTATGTTGTCATAAGACAATATTTTTTTTAATATGCATGACATATCATGACTGTCATGTGCATATAATCATCTTATTGTAATTAACTCATGCATGATCATTCTATACATATCATGTTCATATTCAAGAGCTTCATCTCTAAACATGCTAGTATACAACAATAATGATAACATGCAACATAATATGTCTCATTCACAACTAAGATTACTTATAATATCCCTTACCTCGAATATAAATGCTGCATTCTGGTCGCAATCGAGTCTTAAGTAACTATAATAATAGAATTTGATCATCACACAAGTATGTTCATATTAATACACATACATTATTCATATTTTGACAAAATTATCAAAACATCCCTCTCGGGGTGACTTGTCAAACCTCAATTTTTGGCCTCTAGTTTGATCAGAACCAAATGACAAGAATATTTTTCTCTATGATATGAGTCCAATGCACCAAACCTCGCTCAATTTTGAGTTTGGAGTGCAAAGTTATACCTATTTTACTTAATCAGATATTAGGTATAAACAAGGGTAATATGGTTATTTCAACTCTTATGATTTGACCCGACTCATCCTAGGTCAAAACGGGATCAGTTTGAGTCTAGAATACTAGGTTTGCTGAACCTAGTCCTGACCCAACTGGGTTTGGGTTTAAACTCAATTGAATTCTCAAAAATCTATAACGGATCTCCTTACTAACAAGTGTGGATCCATATCTAGTTTGGTGTAACTTGTCTGTACCCAACTGTTCCAATTGGCTTTAGTTTTGTCTTAGTCAGGGATAGACTGGACTAGTCCAATTCTTTTTCAGTCAGGAACAGACTAAACTGGATCCAATTCAGTTCCAACTGAATCCATACTAAATTATAAACTGGATCTAGATCAAGAACCATTGGTTCCAGCATTATACATTGTTTGATTTCAACATTAGACGTTAATTTCATTAGTTAGTAAAGGAAATTCGGCTAAGATGAATTTACGTTAATCTATTTAACATAACCTAATTTCTAATGATGTTAAGTTAAGATCAAGATTAATCTAACTAATCTAAAAAAACTAAATTAACGTGAATTAGATTTACTAAATAAACAAAATAATTAACTATTCCTAAATCGGCTACTTCAGAACTATAGATGAATTAAATCTAGTTAATACTAGAAATAAAAGAAAACTTAATCTAAACTAAATCTAACCTAGATCTGACATAGACTGAATTAAAACACACAAAACATAAAGCTACTCTATGCTAAATCTATCGATTTAAATAAAATATTATTATTCTATGCAAAAATCAAGAAAATCGGCTAAACTAAATTAAGCTATTTTATTTTTTTATTTTTATATTTTTAGATGATAAAAATAAAATTAATCTAAACTAGATGTAATGAATATGCAATGATATGATGAACTACATGCAAAACTAAAATTATGAAACTACGAAGAGGTAGGGGAGAAGAAACATACCTTTCAATCGGTTTTCGACGAAGGGGTTGAGAAAAAAAATGATCTTACCTTTGAACTGCACGTACCTTCGATGAGGGAGACAAGGATAAGCCAACAATAGCAGAGATTAGAAGCAAGACGAAACAAGAGAGAAAAAAAGAACCGAGGGAGGAACCAACCAAGAGTGAAACGGAGAAAGAAGAGAAGAGGTGGAGGGAGACAGTGGCCTGTATTTTCTCTTAAGGAAAAAACGTATGCTATAGCTGAAAAGAAGGTTTTTATATTAATTAGTTAGGTCAAAACATGATTTTCTAAAATGCTAATTAATTTTCAGAAATCTCAAATAAGTACTCGTTTAGAAAAACATGTTTTACAAAAAGACACTTCTAGATAAAATAAAATACCATTTGAAACTCCTAAACTAATTACACTATGAATAACAAAAATCCTAAACTAATTAAAACTCTTAAAAATGCAGGGAAGAGCTTGAAATATGTGATTTTGCCTATATTTTTGAATTTAAAGCAATTTCTCAAAAACCTTGACAAGAATGGGTTTTTAATACGATTTTTTGATGAATCATGCATAAAAATGTATGAATAAAATGCAAAATATTATGCATGATAAGATCCGCTTTCTAACAAGTATGGATCCATATCCAGTTTGGTGTAACTTGTTTGTACCCAACTGTTCCAATTGGCTTTAGTTTTGTCTTAGTTAGGGACAAACTGGATTAGTTCAGTTTTATCCCAGTCAAGAACAAACTAAACTGGATCCAGTTCAGTTTTAAACCTGCAACGTCCCAATACAAGATGACATGCATTAACTGCTCCTGCCAGACAAGTGGAGCCCCCCTTAGCCTGGATGTGTTATTATTACTCAACAGTAACATACAAGTTGAATGTATAGTCTTGATAAACCTGAAACAATAAATAGAAAGTTTAGCCCAAACCCGTGTACTAGATATTTTTATAGTAAATTACATTATTTTATTTTTATTTTTTATATTAACAGTATACTGTTTTACTAGTACGTGTGAGGGATTACATAGATTTATCTGGATATGCTTTTTGAGCGACTCAACATAATTATAAAAGAATGAAGTCAATGGAATCCTTATAGAAAAAACCTTTTAAGATGGATAAACTAATTTTCTTTTTTGTCTTCAACAGCATGATTATGAGTCAAAGTATATGGATAACTTTCTGTAAGATTTTTCAAAATATGATGGATTTAGATTATTTAACACTTCTCCCTAAAATTCGTTCATATATAAATAGAAAACAATTTAACAAAAACTTTCACTAGTTTTTCCTTGAACTATTTTAGAAAGCAATTAATCCACTATAAATATTTTTGATAGTTTTCTATTTACAAACATGTGGAAGGATTCTAACATTTTAGTATCTTTTAAAGGTAACTAATGAATATAATAAAATATCAAGATAAACACAACTCTTATAGCAGGATTTCCTCCCAAAATCTCAAAAAGGAAAGAAAATATTGCAAATGAATTTTAAAATATCAAACCCTTAGTGTCTCATTATTTCGCATTACTGTAATAATGATTATCACAACACCCAAGAAAGATAGCATAAAATTTACCTAGAACCTAGATTCTCTTGTTAGACACTTGATAGGTTTGGCACACTACTAAGACTACCTTTGTATGAACCATCACCTAACGTATCACAGTACACCAAAGATCAAATAATCCTCCTCCACTCTATCAGACTTTTAAGGGCACCCAACAACCTGCATTGGGTCTGTAGTGACCATGCTTGAAATAATATGATTTTTCTTGAGTTTTTGTTACATGGAAACACTGCACTCGGAGTAAGCAGTTCACTTCCTCTCATCCCTTGTGTCATCCCCCATCTTCATACCCCTCTTAAATCTTATGGATGCAATTGTTTTTATCAAATCTGAACACTTAGATGAATTCAGCATAGCCTTTATAACAAGAATCGACCCTTGGATCTACTTTTTTGGATGAAAAAATATGATTTTTTTTACAAAAATGTGTTTTGTCAACCATTGATTTTTTGAGTCACCAAAAAATCCTGCACAGAAGTTGGATTCGGATGACTTCGTTGTCGATCTTCACTAAATTAATGATGCAGTATAGAACCCAATTTGATCAAAACAACTTGCATCAATGAAAACCCAATGAGTGGCATGAAGATAAGGATGACTTTGGGGATGACGAAACGATTTGCAGAGTAAGAGATCAGACTTGCTGTAAATTCCTGCCAAGATAAGAATTGCTCAACTGGCGCGGCAGTGTAAACCCCAAGTTAACCCCCTAGCCCCTAGGAGCATGTTGCTTTGGCTTGCGCAATACAGAGTTGGAAAGTGAGCACCCCCATCAGAGTGGAAAATAACTATTAAGAAATTCTTTTAATATGTCAAAAAGCAACAGGTATTATCATACACATGTGACATCATGGTTTCACAAAGCAACAAACACAAAGTTAGTGTATGGTCACCTAAACATCCTTTCTGAGTGATACACCATGGATATTTGCAATTAAGAAATCGAATTAGAACTATTTGACCCTTGGCACATCAAGTTAACTACTTTAGTACACTAATTACATCATTTAAGGGCAAGGGAACACCAACACCAATTCTTGAAATCCTCTCATTTGGGTCATAACCCTTAGCACATCAAGTTAACTAATTGAGTACACTAATTACATCATTTAAGGGCAAGGGAACACCAACACCAATTCTTGAAATCCTCTCATTTTGGTCATATCACAAAATTTGCGTTAGAATAGCATGAGTCTTGTTCCAAAATGTTATGTACAGAATCTATAAATATCATATATTTAGTGAAAGTTACCAAGTTGAAAGGACGTTGGGTGTTTGGAACCATGGTTGCATGTCCCTGGTGTACTTCTTGACGGGGAATTGGGATCAGGTGCAATCACATTTGCACAAATGCAATGTGATTGCACTTGATCCCAATTCCTTTGTGGGTAAGGGAGACTTGGATCTTTACACCAATGAGTTTGCGAGTGAGATAAAATGATAATAGTCTATATGAACATTGTCAGTCATGCCATCAAGAAACTCAATTAGAGAGCATGTACTACCTTAAATTACATTGTCTATTAACAAGAAAAAAACTTAAGATCGACCAATTGTAGCGATATCGTGCAACATTTACGTTCGAATAACATGTAGCAGCGATGGATTTTGTTCCAAATCTTACAGATCGAATATGTAAACAAATAAATAAAGAACACCTTCATGAATGTCGTCGATCATGTAATTAAGAAACTCAATAACAACCTTTTGGTCCATTGCAAGTCATGTCAGTTAATTACTGGCCTAAATTACATCATTTAGGCAAGAGTGCACCAAGACCAGCTTCTCAAGACTTCCAATTTAGGTCATATCCAAGATTAATCACCAAACACATGTTGGACACTGTCTAGATGAATTGCCATGAATTTAGATGAACTCTAATGATGCACCCAACGCGATCTGATTCATTGATAGGCCTAGCTTTGTGTCAGAAATTTAAACATATTTTCAAATTATTACACTAATAACTTTTTTGAGAGATAATTACACCGATAAAAACTAAAAGAAAAGAACAATAGTTTTTATGAAAATCAAAAAATCAAATACCATGTTAACTCATTCAAGAACAGTTAAAGTTTTAGCAACAAACATGACCACAATCGGTAATCTTCATCGGACAGTTTTATGCAACTGCAATACCAACATGTTAAGCTGTCACAATAGGACACCCATACCCACTCACACAAACACATAATGAAACGAATATACATAACACATAGATAAACCATAAATCTTAAGACGGTCACAGATCAAACTTGAAAAACTCGAGAGGATAGAAGGAACTGGTGGTCTGATTACTAAGATAATAATCAGTAACACTATGAGGTATCGGGGTATGAGGGTCAACGCCCCCCATGAAACCGTTGTTGGTATTGGTGATCGGCGTGGTCAAGGAATTGTTGTAGATACCCAAAGAAGAGGTAGAAATAAAAGTGGCCGATGAAGAAGCAGCAGCGGAAAGAAGAAGTGAAGATTGGTGGTGGGAGACGCAAGTGGTGGGGGGAATGTTGGTGATGGCCATTCCCATCACAAGGTCCTCAGTGCGCTTCGCGAGAGCGGATTGCATCTCCTCGAGGGCGGCCATGAACTCCTGGAGTTGGTCGAGGGACATCTCTTCGACGGCAGTGTCCCAGAGAAAGCCTATGCGGCCGCCACCCTCACTGTGGTGCTGCCTCTGCAGCAGGGTGTGACGTTTTTTCTCGGCCTCGATCTGCTGCAAGAGGTCATCGTGCTCACGGTTGAGTTCTTGGATGACGGCCGCACGTTGGCCGTTCGGAGGGGTGGGGGAGTAGGAAGAAGGGTCGAGAAAGCGGTTGATGACGGAGTCGACGGAAGGGTCACCGTAGGAGAAGGCCTTCCCCGCTGGAGAAAAGACGATGATGGCGATCTCAGCCCCGCATAGGATGCAAAGTTCACCGGCCTTCTTGATCAGACCGTTGCGCCTCTTGGAAAAGCACACTTGTCGTGCCTCTTCATTCATTATCTTCTTGATCTCTATCTTTTGCCGACCCATCTTAGACCTGCAGCTATTAGCGTTGTTGTGGCTGTTGTTCTAGCCCATCACACCAGTTTCTTGCCAAAGAGAGAAACGAAGCTACGGGGGCTAATGTTGGGAGTGAGGGGCTCGTGTTCAAAGATGGTTATATAGTAATTAAGAAGAAGGAGGAGTCAGCCAATGGAAGAACCGGACGACGTCATTTTGAAAATGAGCTTTTACTCATCCGAATATTGTGACCGTCCGTTTCGTATTTCGGATGAGCGACACGTAGCGCCTGCTTTATGGGTTCCTCTCTCATCCGTCCGTCTGTCTCTCTCTCTCCCACAGCTTTCTTCTTCCCAGAAAGGGTTTCTCGTCTCGTCTCGTCTCATCTCATCTCTCTCTGTGTTTGTGCATGGTTTCTTTTGTTATCATCTTCGGTTCTCTGTTCAGCTTAATGTAATGATTCATGATCCTTTTGGTTTCGGTTTTTTTATTTGCTTGGGTGTTTTTTTCCCTCTTCCAGGCAGAAAGGGTATCTCCTCTTCTGCTCTGTCGTATAAGAGGACTCCCCCAAGTTGGCTCAAGATTTCTTCCTTCTCATATTTTTGCTGTCCCCATTTGTTTTCTTCGTATTTTTGTTCGAGTTGAATGTGAATGAGAGGATGGGTTTTTTGTTTTAGTACCTAATATTGATATGAGTCGGAATGCTGATGCAATCGAGCAGATGGGATTCTATTTTTTTTATTGCTATTTTGAATCGGCTGGTGTTTGACATGAATGAGAAGATGGGTTTGTGTTTTAGATTCTAATTCGACAGAATTTGGAGTGTAATGTAAATTATAACGGGTCTTTTGTATTGGTCTCTGTCTCTCTCTCTCTCTGCACCATGAAATGCTTATAATTGTCATGACAAAGCAAACCTACCAATATGTTGAGTTCAAGACAATTCTCTTCCACCGTTTGCCGCCAATTCCCTCAAAAGAGACCCTCCCCACCAACCACCATTATATACCTTGCCGCACTTCTTCGCACGCTCGTTCTTACCTTTGCCAAATTCTCAGTCCATGGCATGTATTGGACTCCTGCAAACACACAAAGCGGTAGATTGAGATCCCTTCGGCAGAATCCCCAAACCATCTTGCTCTTGCAACAATAAGAGGGTGGTTGGCAATCGAAATCTGCAGCCAACCCTCATTCTCTTCTTCCCCCTCTCAATGTCTCTGCAGAGGAGAGGATTTCCTGGTTTAGAAAGAACCTTCCCAGGTTTAAGATAATCCACCCAGCATATCGTGCGCCAATTCGAAAAGATTTGCAATGAATTCCTCTCAAGCAAATGTGAAATCCGGTTCTCCATGACATGGATTTTGTCTACGGAATCGTTCGGACAGAGTGAGTTCTTCTCTCTAGAATCCCTCTTCAAGCAACACTCCAAGGCTTGTCTGCTCATCCTCTCCAAGAGCATGGATTCCGACCGTGGATGCCGGATACTCAAACCTCTGTTTGCTAGCAGTTACCGGGTGATGGCATTGGCGCCGGACTTGCGGTTTCTGTTTAACAACACGCCAGCAGGGATCTGGTTTAAAGAGTTGAGGAAGAGAAATATTGATCCCGGTGAGATCCCAATAGCTCATAATCTCTCCAACCTACTAAGGCTGGCAATTCTTTACAAATATGGTGGTGTTTACATTAACACTGATGTCATAGTACTGCTAAAGTTTTCCAGTTTGAGGAATTCCATTGGAGCGCAGACAATGGCTGTGGGGACAGGGGAATGGAGCAGGTTGAACAATGCTGTGCTGGTTTTTGATGAAAACCATCCATTGTTATTCAAATTCATTCAGGAATTCTCCCCCACTTTTGATGGGAACAAGGGGACAGTGGCCCTTATCTGGTTTCAAGGGTAGCAAAGAGGCCTGGTTTTAATTTCACAGGCCTGCCTCCCACGGCTTTCTACCCTGTGGATTGGAACAGGGTTGGCAGGTAATTTCGGCAGCCAACGGTGATGTCGACGTAGGTAGAGGCCAAGCTGGTTCAGCTCCACGAAGAGACCTATGCGATTCAATTGTGGAACAGAGTGACAGAATGAGAATCGAGAATGGAATTATCATTCATAGATTAATTTCTGATCACTGTATTTTCTGATTTAATAGCTGGTGCGTTACACAGGTAATCAGCAGTGATAGCTCAAATTTCGCCAGATACTTAGCAAAATGTTCAAGGATTAAACATAGTTTAAGTTGAACAGTTTCACAGGAACAGGGCACCCAAGCATCATTCAAAATTCTCTTCCAATAACAAAGATTCTTAGGCCTTCCTAGACTCAACAAGTTTCAACACAGTATTTGCATCACCACCAACGAGATCGCCGCAAATGCCTGAATGATTTTGTTCTTCGCAATCTTTGATTTCTTCTTTCTTGAAAATACATGCATCTACCATACTCTGGATCCACCATGGTATTCTTTTGAAGCTCAGACTTCGTGATATCTGTATCTCTCTGCCATAGAGACGGTGGCTTAATTAGGGAAGAACCAGCGTAATCTTTGAAATGCATGGTCAGAGAGGTATCTTCCATGGCAAACAACCTTCCCAAGGATGAATCCCCTCGTTTCATCAAATCCATCAAGTTGGTTCTCTTGGTAGAGGATGAAGAAGAATTTGAAATGAAAGAAGGTGCAGAGAAGCACAGTGAGGAAGCAGAAGACGATGATAAGGAACAGAGGGACTTCTGATACATGAATATCTTTATCCAATTCATTTGAGCCTCCTCAATGTGCTCGTTGATTATATCGGGCATGTTTTTCTCCATGCATTGATGAACCCAATGGCATGAAAGAACACGGAAGAAGGAGAGCAGATCTTACACTGGATTGCAACCACAGAACAAGAACCAACTGTAATATATGGTCCTCGGAGTGACAAGAATGACACATAGGCTAACACAACAGAAAACTGAAAGATAACTAGGTTGGCAATAAAGAATTCCTAATAAACAGACTAATGACGCTGCAGTTCAGACAGGTTCATAGTTGTTCCCCTTAAAAAAGGTGACCGGTTATTTAAATATAGAATATTCCTTGTGTTAAGTCAGTATTCCCTGTCGTTTCATTGGATTAAGATTGAGATAATAAAGGTGATAAGCTAGTTGCTGAAGCCTGAAGCCACACAATTAAATATGTTCTTCTTTTTCACCTTTTTCAAGTTCTGTTTGGGAGCAACACTTGGCACCTCAATTCCATGGCACAACAGAGAAAAAACTAGCTTTTTTATTTGCTGACCAAGCACTCACGCAACGTAACGTGGTTAACTTTCGTAGCAATTGCCTCAATTTCATGTGATGCTCTGTAAGAAAAGGTTAGCTTTTCATTTGCTGACTAGAAAGACTCGTGCTTGGATCCATTCCACAAACTTATCGCTGATGAGATTTGCAAGTTTATCTGATCAATGAAAGTTCATGACATTTTTTTTAGCCAGGTCAAGGAAAATCCTTCAAAACCGACCGCACATTGACAGACCTCTGATTGGTAAAAACTTTGATGTTTCCTGGCTTATCATAAAGTATACTCAACTTCGACCTTTGCATCAAGGGATGCTCCCGTTGATTTAGAACCATGATAGTTTCATGTTAAGTGACAAACCATGATCGGACCTAACCAGAAAGGCAAAGCCCTTGTGAGCATTTTTTTTTTGACAGGAGAAGCGAGAAAATAGTATGACAGCGGAAACATTAGGATGCCTCTCCCTTCTACCATGATCCATTGCTGCAAGAAAACAAACAATCCTTATAAATATCCAGTGATGGCGCTCACATGTGGTTTTGTTCATCTGGGGCATGTATTTTCTTCCTTTGTCAAAAATGGATGGTGCAGATAGCTGGTAGGCTTGCAATACAGCTTCAAGAAATGGATTCTAAAATCCAGACATTTAACTATTTCGATATTATGTACATAATCATGAATGCTTGAATTTGTTTTATCATTACTGGCACTAGTACGTACTACATTCATGATTGTGTACATAATATCGAAATAGTTAAATGTATACATCCCCCACCCATACGACCGGGCTCTAGTACAACAGTGAATTTATGAAAAGGATTTCATTACAGTTTCAGTTAAGATTAAAATAGAATAACTAAAGTCTTAAAATATTTATAAAATAAATTATAGTATTGCTGGAATTAAAACACGCTAATATAAAACAAATTTGACTACAGCAAATAAGTACCCTTCTGTGCTAGCTGTTTGAAATTGGAAAACAAAATACCATACAAAAGAACAGAGAGAGAGATGTTTTTCTTTGTTATGGTTTCCCATGTTCCTACCCACCGTTTTTTTCCCACTTATCCAACCTCTATTATCAAAGTTGCCTGTTTCAGACCAAGGTGGTATCCCATGTGGTAAGCAGGGTCCTGTGCCGAGCTGAAGGCCCAGGTTCGAATCCCTCTGCCACATGGGGCTTAAGAGATATCTGGTAGGGGTATGCCTAACCCCAGCTTGCGTATCAAAAAAAAAAAAAAGTTGCCTTCTTCAGAGGCTACTCTTCTTCCCGTTCCATCATCCTCATCATATGTAGTGCTCTTTTTATAACATTTTCTAAGATAAAATGATAAGTTAGCACAGTTTTGGAAAAACCTCCAATCACTCCATTCACTGACTGCACATTGGCTGGCCTCCTGTTGGTAATCCTTGAGGTACCCCTGCCCACCGCTCAGCTTCAACCTTGCAGCAAGAGATGCCACTTATAGGTTTCGAACTTGTGACATAGTTTAGCACACATTTGACATCAGACTTAACAAAGGAAACTCTAGGTCTTTCTAATTAACAATGAAAACATTTAAGTATGTTTATTGCCAAAACTTATGTGTGTTTTTGAGTAATTCAATTTCTTTTATATATATATATATATATATATATATATATATATATATATATATATATATATATATATATATATGGGAATGAAGCCTACCCTGTGGAAAACCTCTCAAACCTATCCAATAAAAAATATTTATCAGATTTTCTGTGTTTTTTTGAAATTTTGACCTTCCAGATGTGATCTATGAGCTTATTTTTAAAGGTATCAGTACTTGGAGCATTTGATTCCTATGCATGGATATGTTTTTATAAGGTTTCAAAAATTAACAGCCCACAATTTCATAGATTTTTTAGTCGCTAAATACTATTTTTCCAACCAAAATGCATGATTCAAGTGTTCGTGTTGAACACATATCTAAGGTCAGAATTTTGAAAAAATACCAAAAATCCAATAAATATGTTTTATTGGGTAGGATTGGGAGGTTTTCTATTGAGTAGGTTTTCATTTTCTTATATATATATATATATATATATATATATATATATATATATATATATATATATATATATGAAAGGGGGACCATCCAATCAAGGTCCAACATCTACAACCAATCGGGCAGTTCCCCTTCTTCAATGCTTGAGCATCTCAATGATTGGACCTCATATATTTGTTCTTTATAATTTATTTAGTAAGAAATATGCTTTTCACTCCTCCAACAAAAACATGCTTTACACTAAGACTTTACCACATATAAGTATTTTTTTCAAAACATGAAAAATCATCGGTTCACAATGCATTTAAAACTTTACAATATAAAGTATCGTGGGTCATTGACTTTTAGCGCTTTAAAAAATGCACATAAACATCAAAAATTCATATTCCAAAACATGTCGCTCAATAAATGAATGATAAAAATATGAGATTGATGAAAAACTCTATTGTTAGAGAAGGAACGCCATCCATTATCATCGATTATAGATTTTGAACATTCTTTTGGTCTCTCTCTCTCTCTCATATAATTGTCGATATGGTATCTACCATTTCAGCAGTCTCTACTATCATATATGGCTCCTTAGGTCCTTCACTTGGTGTTGTCTTCGATCTAAGGGGTGATTCTTTCGGTTCTTCGAGAGCTACTGAGCATGCGGGGATTATTCGACATCGGCACGTTAGTAGTGGTAGTAGAAGTAGGAGGAGCAAACCACTCAATGTTACGACTTTCGATGACAGGTCTCCACGAAGGTCGGCGAGGCCACACACTCTCTGAATTTTTCTTGATTATATGTCATAAAATCTTTTTATTGGAATATCAGGGGCTTGAATTGTCCCGCCAAGCGTATGTTTCTGGCTAATTGGGTTAGACAGGAAAAGCCCGACCTGATTGCTATTTGTGAAACTAAGATAGATGACGTTTCTCGTTCTGTTGCCTCTGGTATATTGGAGGGGTGTTGACTATTTTTTTAAGCCTGTGGTCAGCCATGCCGGTGATATCCTTATTTTGGGGAAGTAGTTTTTACAAATTTCTCAGTTGAACATGGGTCTTTTTTATTATCTGTTGCCTTCACTTTGCAAGACAGTGAAAAGAGAGTTGTGGTCACTGTTGTGTATGTCTCTAATCACGCCGTCATGAGGCCTGCTTTCTGGAACGACTTAAATAAGAACATCATCTTAAATGGGGAGTATCATTTTCTAATGGGGAATTTTAATTGCCTTTTGTCTATTCACGATTCTAATTACCTCGTTCTTCCCAATCCATCTATACGAGGTTTTCAAGATTTTGTTCATCGGCATCACCTTTACCCTATTCCTTTTATCAGGAAGCGTTTCTCTTGGTCGAACAGGCAGATTCGCCCATGCTGCAGAGTTCTTGACAGGGTTTTTATCACTCCAAATCTGCTGGATCTCATTTCCGATGTCAAGTGTGTCTTGCTAGCTCCTTCTATCTCGGATCATGGTCAGTTAATCACTCTTTGGGAGGATGGTTTTAAATCCGTTAGGAGTTTTGTGTTTAAACAATGGTGGCTCCAGGAGCCAAACTTTCACACGATTATTTCAGACTCTTGGAATAAGCCCTCAAATGAGTAGTGGGCGGCTATTCGGTGTCATGAGAAGTTATCTCGTCTCACTAAGGATATCAAAGCTTGGCTCCATAATCGAGACATAGGTTAAATTTTAGCAAATGACTGCTTGGGAGCAAGCGATTTCAGCGTTGCATCAAACTATGTCTTTCCTGGAGTCTCTATCTAATTTGCACCTGCAGAGTTTGCAGGCCAGATCCATTAAGTTATCAACGCTTTTGAAAAACTGGAAGGTCAAGGAGGAAATTAGATGAAAGCAGAGGACAAGGGTGAAATGACTTGCAGTTGGAGACGATAATACTAATTTTTTTCACTCATATGCTTCTCATCGTCATAGGAAGAATGTTGTCCCATCAATCACCATTGGGAGTGTTTCGTACTTTAATCAACACGTTATTTCAGCTCACTCAGTATTTTAAAGATTTATATTCTGTTTCACTTACTGCGGAGGGTGTCATTGGTCTTGTTTTTGTTGGTTCGATTCAGCAAGATCAAGCCAGATCTATGCAAATGAAGTTCTCTGAAGACGAGATTTTTAGGGCCATCAAAGGTTTGTCGGGATGGAAAGCTCTAGGTTCTAATGGGTTTCATGTGGATTTCTTCAAAAAAATTTGGTTTTGTGTCAAGCCTGATGTTATCAACATGTTTGATGAGTTCTATCGTAACTCCATATTGCCTATTAAAACCCACTTGGCAATTATTTCTTTAATTCAGGAAGATGATGTTGCCACTGATATCTTTAGGTTTCGCCTGATTTCTGTTATGAGTGTCCTTTATCGGATGATTGCCAAGGTGTTGGCTAATAGGTTAAGGTTGTGGCTCACCAAATATTTTCAAACTTTCAGTTCACTTTTATCCACAATAAGAGGATTCATCATTCTTTCATCTTGGCCTCTAAAGTCATTCACTCCTTACATCTTAGTGGTCAGTCCTATTTTTCTCTTAAATTAGATTCTCATAAAGCCTTTGATTCTGTGCATTGGCCCTTTTTATTTCAAATGTTATCCAATTTTGGCATTGATCATCATTTTTCTGGGTGGGTGAGAGAATTGGTCTCTAATGCTCAGGCCATGATTAAGATTAACGACATTAGAGGTGGACAGATCAAGTTGGGGCATGAATTACGGCAAGGCTAACCTCTCTTGCCTTTGTTGTTCAAAGTCATTGTTGAGGGTCTCATGGTGTTGCTCAAGCGTACTGCGGAAAAGCACCTGATAGATCCTTTAGAAGTTCTGGATTTCTCGGACCATATTCTCATATTCTTATTTATGCTGATGATATGATTATTTTTGGGTGAGCAAACGTGCAACGAATGCTTAGAATCAAACTTATTCTCTAATTCTTTCTCTCTCTTTCTGAGCTTTTCCTAAATGATAGGAAATGCTCTCTTACCATGTTCAATGTTGAGTCTTCTATGCTTGCAACGAGTTAACAAATTTTTAATTGTGCAATCTCTGAGTTGCTGATAACGTATTTGGGCCTACCATTACAAGTGAAGCGGATCTCTTCCGTTGCTTGGGCTCCAACTATTCAAAAAGTGAAAAAGAAGCTTTTTTTGTGGCAGGCGTCTTATCTCTCCACTTTAATCAGACATGTTCTTTCTTCTATTTCTGAATTTTTCATGTCAATGTTCGTGATGAATGTGGGTGTTGAGAAGCAGATTTGTCATTTAATGGCGAATTTTCTTTGGTTTGGGTGTCAACTCTAGGGTAAGCGTCATTTGGTTGGTTGGCGAACAGTGGTGTTATCTAGGCGTATGACTGACTTATGTGTTTTTGCTCCAAGACAGAGGAGTATTGCTCTTGTTGCCAAGCAATGTTGGATGGCTCGTCAACCAGGTTCTTCGTGTGCTTGTTTGCTTCATACTAAATATGGTGATCCTGATTTATCTCTTTCTCATCATGAAACTCGAAGGTTGGCGATCTCACACTTGCGAATCATGTGGCTGAGAGCCTTATCGTTCTTCAGATATCATACTGGAGATGCGAAAAATTACAATCATTGGTAGCAATGGCAATTGCGCCAAATGGTGCATTCCATACCCACAAAAGTGTATAGATTGTTGCTCCCCCAGGAGCAGATTGGTTCCCTAAGTGTGTTATGGGCTAAGGGCCCTTTTCTAAGATCTCGGTTCTTGGCTTGGTTAATTTTGCATGACTCAAAGTTATTTAAAGAAGTTGAGTTTTCAGTTTCCTAGCTGGTGTGTGCTTTGTCAAGCTACTGAAGAAACTACCTCTCATTTATTCTGGTCCTGCCCAATCTTTGTGGTCCTATTTAATAGGATGTAAAGATCTCTAAGCGTAATTGTCAAAAAAGAGTCTTAAGCGCTTGATCTGCCCCTAGGCCCTGTTGAAATTAGATGATGCAAGCGGTGGAGACTGATCTGAAAGACATGGTTGCTTACTATTTGGTGGCTTGTTTGAATGACAAGTAATGATGCTATTTTTCGTCAAATTTCGATCGTTCTTGATAATCTTGTCCATAAAATCTTGATTGATGTATATGTGATTCTACATATGAATCTTAGAGACCGCTCTTTTCCTCAGAACAACGTTCACTCATAGGTGGTTCTTTCTAATCTTTTGTTGTGTGTTGCTATTTGTCTGTAGTTTCTTTTTCTTTAGTTTTTTATTTTTCTATATTTTATTTTTGTTTTCTATCGTGTTCGATTCATGGGATCAACCTTTTGTTGATCTTCGTGAGTGGTAATGTTGATCTTCTTTAGGACAAAACATTCTCCATTGACAAATGCAAAACAGAGAGTAGTAGAGAACGATTAGGCACAGGACAAACTAAAATTTTAGCTAGAGAACAAAGACTCACCGAACCGATCCTTCTTCAGCAGGAAAGGCAGGATGGGTGGCCTAGCAAGCCTCTACCTTTCTTTTTGTTTCTGGTTCTCCGGTGACCTATGTCACAAAGATTCATGGATAAGAGGATAATTACATTACAAACTTCATCTTCATGAAGAATAGGGCATGGATGAAGGTGATACGGAAGGGGACGAGAGAGGATGGCCAACTTTGAAGGCCACCAACGTCATCTCTGCTACCACATCAATGCAAGTGAAATGCAGCAATGGAGTGACAAGCTTACCTACTCAACAAAACACAGTGGTGAGCATAGTAGAAGGTGAGAAGCAAAACTTAAATCAATGGGTGACAGACACGCAAAACGCCCAAAGATTCACATTCCAAGGAGCAGAAACAAGGCTCTATTGGAACCATTAAAATTGACTGTAGTTACAGGGTTTTCCGGCGGTCTGGGGGATCGTCCTTTAGCATACAGATTCACAATCGAGGCGTTACAACTATAGTGGCCAACTATGCTGGGATTAACCATCTCAACTCTTAAAGATGGTTTGTTTATGATCTTTGCAACATCGGAAGAGAATTACTGCATCATCACTAGAAGGGGAGCTTGAAGGGTTGCAGGCAAGTCCCTAGCGACAAGAAGATGGCAACCTGGCACGTCGATTAAGCTAAAAGTTAACTCATTCATCCCCATCTGGATCCAGCTACTTGACCTATCTCCTGAACTTTGGTGAGACGATATCTTCATCGGTTTGGCAGAAGCAGTTGGCGGCGAATTTGTAGGGGTGAACGTGCACACACGCACGAAAGAACAAAGAAATTTCTCATGTATTCGAATGCATGTCCCTCTGAACTTCAGGCTCCAACCATCGATGAAAATCTCGGTAGGAGGGGGTTTTCTACTGCAGGAGGTATTCAATGAGCAGTCCATCCGCTACTACTCGGGATGTGGATCGATAGTACACCCCATGAAACGTTGCGGACAAAATCCGTCGGTGGCAACTTCTCAGGCTGCAAATGACCAGGGATGAGCACAAGTGAAGATAAGCAGAAGGAAAACCATGAAAGTCAAGAACCAGATGTTGTTGTAACAGAGCATGAGAAAGAGAAGATGATGAAGGAGAAGCCCCTGCCGACTTACTGAATCAATCTGAGATGACAAAGGAGATTTGACAAAAGGAAAAAAAGAAGAGCAGAGGAACTCGGAGTCTTGGAGGCAATGGAGAAGAGAGAGATCTCTAAGAAGAAGACCTCTGGTACCACAGGGACTAAGCAGAACCTTAGCGAGAAGCAGAGTTGTCGAGACCCCTCTAAAAGATCGATGGTGGATGGCGGGATGGACGAGCATCCCAAGAATGCGTCCACAATTAACACAAGTGGCACCCAGAGGATGACACGTGGTAAAGAGGTACTGCCCTCATTAATCTTTCCCTTAAAAGATGGACCATTGGTCTGGTTCAGTCTAGTTGAAATAGAACCAAAAACCTCCTGGTTTCTAGTTATCAATTTTGGTTCATCTTCACACAAATGGTTTCGATTTTATAGACTCTGGCCGGGTTATAACTTCTATTATCCAAGCAAGATCCCGAAACCCCATCAAAGCAACAGGGAACGTCTTCAGTGCAAAAGGAAATGTTGGATTAGGAAGAAGCCCCATGTTCCCTTCAAACGTAAACTACTTGGAAGCATCAAGAACCTGCAACTTGAAGAACTCAAAAATGGAGGCAACAGGTGGTGTAAGTGGAGCGGCAATAGAAAGCAAGACAGAAGGAGTCTCATACATACATACGAAGACAAGAGATCTTTCGAAGGAGCAAAGGGAGCGTAACAAAAAGAAACAAGGACAAGGCGCCTTCCCTGTGTGTGTTCACTTATCCCCCCAACCATTTTCCAATGAGAATATTTACGTAGAAAGCAAGAGGGAAGACAAACCGAACTTATTTAAGTTTTCTGTTGAAAACGAAAATCACAAGAAACAGAATGAAAGAAGTGACAAGTCATTACATAGCAAAAAATGTTAGCAAATTTAGTCAAGGGGGGGATATGTAAGTCTTGGAAGGATAAACCCCGTACTGGTTCCCTTTTGTTTTTTGGGAGATTCATAACACCATCAACCTGTAGTTGTATTAATTTTTTTTTTTGAAGTAATGATACCGGTAGGAGTCTGCCTAACCCCAGCTTGCCTTTCAAAAAAAAAAGAAAGAAGAAATTGTCTTTTCCAAAAACACTCCTAAAATTAATACCAGGAGCTAAGTCTCTCTCTCATACTTTCTGATAGTCTAGATTCTTTGCCAAGTGAAGAAAAAATTGAGAAGGCTGAAGGTGTAATTAAGGAGAGGGTTGTGTATGTTCGCCCCCGATGATTCACTGAATCCCACGTCCGTGTTCGGGGGATCGAATGAGCGCCACGTATTTATGCACATGGGGCTCGTATTCCCGTGTATGTTGACATAACTTTGCATCGGACTCTGGTGTTGTTGCAAAGACTTAATCACCTTTACTTGCTTTTCTTGCCCTGAAATGACGGTTCGAGGAAATGACAAAAATATCCTCCATTCAAAAGTTGTGAAGCGACGGGTGGGAAAAAAGACAAAAAAGTCCTCCATCCAGAAAGTTTGATGTTAACCATTTAAAGTGGAGACGTTCGCCTGCGCCATCTGTTGTAACAGTTGCTCCCATTATCAACGCAAACTTTGCCTTCGTCTTCAGTTGAGCTTTCCGCCTTGTTTTTTATCCTGTTGTACAACACAATGTCGCCTTCTCGTGCCTGCCTTGTGTTACAAAACATTCCAGTGTCTTCTCTTCATTTCTGCTGTCGTTAGGCATCATGGAAGAAAGCAATGATTCACAAACATTCCAACCAGTGCCATTAAGGCAACGTGAGTAGCTTTTCATCTCATCATGCTATCGATGAAGAAGGCATGTCATCTTGTGTGCCATTAAGGCATTGTTTGGTTATTGCAGATAGATCTTGTTATTACGAAGGTTGGAAACTTATCGATATTTGTAAGACGCTGGGACCTGTTGACAAGAACGCTTGTTTGCAGATGCTAGGAAGGGCCTCTACCCCATCAGGTATCCTACAGTCACTCATCATATGCATTGTATCTCAAACCGCTGTATTAGTAACAGACTCTCATTTTTGTGAGATACATTTTTGTTAGTTAATATCGATTTGTTTGCTATTATGTTCAAGTTCTTCCTTATCGATTTGTAATTTATTGTGCGATATATTTATCGACCTTTTAGATAGTATGTTTTTGTATCGTCGAGTTGTAAGTTATAAATACTGAACTGCCGTATCGATTTTCAATATCTGACAAATCGCTATACATATCGTTTTGTAAGATATTATATGTTTTGTAATATGTATTTGTAAGATATTTGTACACAGACTTTGAAAACGTTTGGGTGCAGAAACACATCTTGACGCGCATGGCGGGGCAATTTTCGCATGCATATCGTTGCTCTCTCAGCGACTTCTATTGAACTCGCTTTAGACACACATGTACGACATGTTTATTTTATTGGCATGGTAAGCGACACGTCGATGCTCAGCATAAGCAAACATCAAACCACACTTGCTTTGATACTTTCATTCATTAAATCATTGCTTTGACTTGCGCAACCCTAGTGGTATCCGTTCTTATATGCATCTTGATTAAATCGTAGTAAACCTATGCCGCTTGCTAACGGAAATTGATATATTGCTTACAAAACATTCCACTGTCTTCTTTTATTTATTGTTGTTAGGCATTAAGGAAGAAAGCAATGATACACAAACATTCCAACCAGTTCCATCAAGGCGGCGTGAGTAGCTTCCCAGCATCATGCTATCGATGAAGAAGGCATGTCGTCTTGTGTGTCATTAAGGCTTTGTTTGGTTATTGCAGGTAGATCTTGTTCTTACGAAGGTTGGAAACTTATCGATATTTGTAAGACGCTGGGACCTGTTGACAGGAATGCTTGTTTGCAGATGCTAGGAAGGGCCTCTACCCCATCAGGTATCCTGCATTCACTCATCATATGCATTGTATCTCAAACCGCTGTATTAGTAACAAACTCTCATTTTTGTGAGATAATATTGACTTGTTTGCTATGTTGCTGCAAACACAAATTGATATATTGCTTAAAACATTATTGAGCTTATCATCAGGTTGTAATAAAGATGATGTAGCTCAATCAATATAAAGATCTGGAGAATTGAATATCTATACTTATGACCCAACTGAAGAATTGAACATCTGCACTAACGATGCACATGAAAAGAAGGGTGCAGGCATTAGACCCACTATTGACTTGAATGTTCCAGTGGAAGAAATGCAATTCAATGATGAGGTAGACTACCATGACAGCGCACATAATAAAAGTGTATGCACCGGGAATGTACATGGAAGTACACTTGACTTCAATGTTCCAGGAGAAGAAATGCAATTCAATAATGATCCTGATTTTGATGTCAGTACACTTAATAAAACCGTAGGAACTGGGAATGTACATGAAATTGCACTTGACTATGTTCCTGTAGAAGGAATGCATTTTAATAACGAAGAAGATGCATATAAATTTTACAATGATTATGCCTTAAAAGTTGGCTTCAGTGTGAGAAGGTTTTCTTGGTCAAAAAATGCACAGGGTGTCTTGGTTAGAAAGACATATGTCTGTTCCAAGCAAGGTTGGAAGAAATCAATGGGAAATCCAACTAGGAGCACGCCAGAATCAAGATGTGGATGTCAGGCGAGATTGGTTTTGAGAAGACATCCGAATGGGAAATTTGTCGTGCGTACTTTAATCAGTGATCATAATCATGATTTATCTGCATCATTTATGACTCCTATACTAAGGTCACGTCGTAAAGTAACTGTAGCGCATGCTGCAATGGCTGAAATAGCCGATAGCGTCGGCATTGCACCAAGGAAGACATACAATTTGTTTACCCGCATAGATGGTGGTCGCGAAAATGTGCCATTCACACCTTTGGATCTTAGAAACCACTTGAGCAGGAAGAGGACAGATAATATGAAGAACGGAGAAATATGTTGTTTGGTTCGTTACTTACAGAATAAATCAAGCAATGAACATGGTTTCTTTAGTGCAATGCAAGTAGACGCAGATGGATATGCTGTGAATATGTTTTGGTCAGATTCAAGGTCTAGATTAGATTATGAATGCTTCAATGATGTGCTTGTGTTTGATACTACAGTAAAGATTAACACTGAACAGTGGCCATTTGCGCAGTTTGTGGGAGTGAACCATCACGCACAAAGTTGTATATTAGGCAGTGCTTTTGTGTATGACCAGACCAAGGAAACCTTTGAGTGGTTGTTCAGAGTATTTACACAGGCAATGAATGGAAAGCATCCTGAAACTGTACTTACAGATGGTGATCACGCAATTGCGGCTGCAGTGCTTCATGTGTGGCCAGATGCATATCATCGCCTGTGTTTGTGGCATATCTTTCAAAATGCAGCAAAGAACATAGGACACATATTTAATCAGAATACAGGGTTTGACAAACATTTTACAAGGTGTGTACTTCATAGCGTAGACGATGTCACCTTTAAGTCAGATTGGGACAAAATGATTAAGACATACGACCTTGCTGACTGTCTGTGGTTACAAAATTTATATGCAGAAAAAGAGAAGTGGGCATTGGCATATGGAAGACAATACTTTTGTGCATGTATGATAAGCACACAAAGAGCTGAATCTATGCATGCCACGCTGAAGAAAACCCTGTATTCATGTTTAACAATGTTTCGTTTCATGGAACAATATGAATTATTTGTAGACGGTCTAAGACAGAATGAGCTTGAACAAGACGTGAAATGCTTCAATACACGACCTCTAACTTTTGGCATGAAAATATTGATGCGACCTGCAGCTCTGTATACACTAACTGTATTTGAATGGATCAAGAAAGAGGTGTTGCATGTCATGAATTGCAAAATAGAAGAACTGGTGCAAACCGAGAATATGCACAAATACCATATTTTTTGTCAGGGCGAAAAGCATCAGGAAAGGCAAGAAGCACATGTCACGTACAATGTCGACAACGGAAGGGTAGAATGTTCGTGCAAAATGTATGAATTCAAAGGTATCCTATGCTGTCATGCATTAAAGGCACTCAATCAAGAGAAGATACAAGAAATACTTGAGTCTTACGTAATGCGAAGATGGACGAGACGCGCGAAGATTGAAATGCTCGTTATGGACAATGCGAGTAAATCTGGTGTTGACGAGAAGTGCCACATAGCCTCCCGTTACCAACAACTGTGTAGGTCATTCATGCATGTTGCTGATTTGGCATCGAGAAGCGAAGAAGGCTATGCATGTGTGAGACAAGCTGCAACGGAGTTACTTGAAAACGTGGAGTTAATTCACATTAAGTCTGTTGCAGCGAATGAATACCAGCCGAAGATAATGGGATCGAACAACGTAGGTCAAAATCATGTCTCGCTTGACACTCCCGAGAAGTTGCGCCGAAGCGTAAACATTATCTTCAACAAGTCAGTAGTGAACGTTGTTGATTATGATAGACATATTCATGAAGCGCAGGGTATCAAAAGAAAATCTGCCTCTGATCGCAGTCGTCGGAGGGCAAAGGGTGCACTAGAATTGGTTGGTAAGAAAAGGACTAAGAAACAACCAACCTGTAATAAAAAACAACATAGCCCTTCGAATGAACAGGTATGTAAAACATTACATTGCTTCCCATTGCGTGAAGCTTGTCAAATAGCTAACTCGTGTAATGTCCATCATGCAGCAATACCCTGCAGAAGTACCAGCAAGCGTTCAAACCTACATTTCTCCCGATCAGATTTCCGGCAACGATCGCTACAGTTTTACAAGGCTTTTGGTATGTAATCGATGTTGCGAGGAGGTATGCATTTCTTGTGAAACTTAATTCAGTGTCTAATATTTTCTCTTTCATGACAGGCTATGATGCAGTCGACAGATAGGTTTGGGACACATGAATCTCGTGTGGGCTATTAACTTAGTTGTCATGCCTCTTTGCATGACCCGATCTCCACAACGCCGGATTTTTTGAGTGTTTATAGTCGTTTGTCATTGACGACTTGCGGTTCGTGGTTGAATTTGTTCAAATCGATAGATAGCGGGTTTTTGCTTCTGCAGGAAGGCGAATGATGACATCACTGTATGGCGATTTGTGGTTATCGTTGAATAGAGATATGTGGTATCGCAGCGTAGAACGTTGTTGATTATTGTTGAACTGTCAATCTTAGCGTGATGCGAAGGATTGTTCAAGTGTGCTGCGATGTGTGGCATCGCAGCGTAGGACTGTCAATCACTGTGCTGCGATGCCACAGATCGCTATTCAACGATAACCACAAATCGCCATACACCTCCAGTCAACTTCTTCTCCAGCAAATCTTTCGCGTTCCCCGACACCTCCACTTGCCTTTTGAAATCATTATTGTTATCTTGTGAAAAGTTGTATCCATATATGATAAATAAAAGACTACTCAATGTGTATTTTCCAACGGATACCCATAAATGTTTGAGTTGTCGTACAGTATTCATTGATCATGTTGGTTGAGCAGTTATCTTTTAGGTCATAAATAGTCGCACAAGCACTGGAAGGTGTGTTTGTCTTCTACTTCGTGAACCAGCAACAACCAAACCGACGGTTCCTTCATAAACCTGAAGATTCGCCCTCGAACATAGAAAATTGTAGTCGGTGAGGCAGACGAAGACAGCTACACGACCAACAATGGCGAATCATGGGTATATTGTCTACACATAGTCTACATGTTCAGCAAAATCCGTCTCTTTCATGCGTTTTTTGCGATTTGTTTTTGTGTACTATATAATGTAATTTAAATATCGGTCGTTGCAATATCCGCATTCATTTCAGTCGAACATCCACCGACGAAGTTGGGCGAAAACTTAGTCAATCACTCCTGGAGGACATCAACCGAATGCGCAGTGAATTCGCACAATGCAACATGATCAGTAATTTTGTTAGTATGAAACTAGTAGTAGTTGTCTATAAACGTAAGTCATGTGTACGTTTGATCAATACAACACCATATTTGCTGCAAACAGACTATATCCGATTTCATAAATTATATTAAAAGCAACGCACCAAGCAAGACTGTGAGCGTCGTCAGCCCATATTTCATGGTATATCGGTTGTATTTTATGTTGCTTTTCATTATTGATTTAGTCCAATTGATTCGTATGTTAACGTTGGTGTTAGCAATGTTTCTTTCGGTTTGCAAACTATATTACGTCGTTTGCCATACTCCAGTGGATTTCAAGACGGCAAACCTTATTGGGTTAACGGTAATCACTGCAGAGACCTTATGACAAGTGAAAAGGTAAGCAAACAAACCTACAGTGCAATATCACAGCGTGACAGTGGTAACAACATTTTTTCGATCGATTTGCAGATATTGATTCCTACACTCTGGCAGTCTGAAAAGCATTGGGTCTTATACGTGATGGATTTACGCGAAAAACAACTATGGTGTTACAATTCGTTGGAAGTTGACAGTGGTTTACGGCTAGACATTTTCCATCTCGTAAGATTCCATCTATATGAGTATCGTGTAGTGTACTGGGGTCATGAATTTACTTTCGGTCGCATTATTCTCAGATCGGTTTCCTCATAGCCATTTTGGGAGTCGATGTCAGCGAGTGGATCTATCGCACGGCATACCATGCTCCTTTACAAGATAATGGCGTTGATTGCGGCGTATTTGTAATGAAGTACATTGAAGCGATATACAATGGTGCAGAACCCTGTTTCGACGCTGTATGCCATTCCTTGGCCTCTGTTATTGGGAATTAAGGGCATGTCTATTGCTTCTAGTTTACAATCTGTTTTTGCAGGTTGATATACCCGGATTCCGCGAAGAACTCTGCAAAAAGTTGACGTCCTTTCTAATTTCGGAGGAGAAACTGACGGAAGCGTCGCGAGGATCTAAAAGGCTTGTAATTGATAAAAGATGTGCGCTCAACCCGCGTGATTGACAGTCGCAGGGTGAGACTGCGATGTGTGCAATGAACAAAGACTTCTAATGTTCGAAATGATAATATTCAACATCGCTATGAAATGTTGTATGCTTTAAACATCGCTTTATTGCTGGCATATGAAAAAGGTGATGAATAAGAGCCATTAATGTCGCGTTCGTATTTTACTAATAGTACAAAGCGATACGCTTGGTGGTCTAACGTCAAACTACACTGCTACGACCATGAAAACCTGTGCCAGCATTTGAAAATTGCTTGAATTTTAAACGACGGTATAGACGGATACGACAACTGCGTCGAAGCCGCCTATGCACTCGATTCAAGAATAAGTCGTTTATGCAGGAATTGTCGATTTTGTCGGTTCCTTATTCGCGAAGCAAAGTGGAACTGTGTGTTGTGTCATTCAAATATTAATGAAACGTCGTATCACCCTCCGTCAATTTTCGAGTATATACGTCAGTTTCATTAAACCAAAAGCAAATCTTAAATAAAAAAGCACTCCGCATTAATGAAAACAATGTCATGCCAGAGGGCTATTCTGAATCGTAGTCAATGCGATTGGACCGAATCTTTGGGTCTCAAATCAATCCACAAGTACGTCTCAAGAAATCGCCTTAGGTGTACATTATCGTCGGTTCATCAATACAGCGATTTCTGAGAACAAACCTTTCTTATTGATAAGTTCACGTAATGCGATATTTAGAAATATCTTTCGCCGTACAGTATTCTTCATTGCTTAAGAACAACTTTACCAGCATTGGTTATGCGTATACAACACAAAACTATTTCTGAATACAATTTACTTTTCATAGAACACCCGTCACCGGAACGAGATGAACACCCGTCACCGGAACGACAAATCCGCTGAGACCTTGCTAGGGAGAGAAAGAGGACTTGGCGGAGCTCCTGCTGGCCACCCTCAGCGCGACTGCACCGACTGGGTTGCTGTCGAGGAGGACGGCGAGAACGGTGATGGAGGGGCTCGTTAGGTTGTACAGACAGAGCAATCGATAGGTTTCACTTTATACTATTCCGTCTGCCGTTCGTTTTAAACTCAATCAATTTTCCGCATATTTCATCGCGTATTTTCGACATATGTTCCTGCAACAAAACAGGTAATGTGAAACCAATATATAACATGAATACCCAATAACATCGGATACGAAGCTCATACAGCGTGGAAACAAGGTTCTTCTCCATTGTATATTGCTTCAATATGCTTCATTACGAATATGCCACAATCGACCCCATTACTTTGTAATGGAGCATCGTCAACACAGAGCAACATCCACTCGGCAATGTCGACACCCATAAGCCCGTTAAGGAATCCCGCCTGTGAAAAAGGGATAATATATTACAGTCTGGTCCACCTCGAATAGCTACTTCACCTTTGGGCACAAGCTTACTAAATGCATAGCATCACGTTCTACGCCACTGTGGCAGTCCAATGAGTTGTAGCACCATAGTTGTTTTAGCTGAAAATTCATCTCGTATAGGACCCAATGGTCTGGATGTTGCCAGAGTGTAGGAAGTAAAATCTACGAATCGATAAAATCATTTTTCGTTCCAGAGACTTATCGTGATGAGGATGTTACGAATAAACCTTGGATAAGAGGTTTGTTCACTTACCTTTCCAACTTTCGAAATGTCTACGCACTCATCATCGTTGTTCCAACAATGTAGTGCATCTGCGAATCCTATGCCGTATGGCTTTCGCCGGACGTACATCTGTTGCACGAAATAGCAAGGTTTAACCACCAAGAAACGTGAGTATGTCATGAAAGCAAACAGAACAACAGCGGCCCAGACATACCATGAAATACGGGCTGATGATGCGTACTGTATTGCTCATTGGGTTGCTCTGAATGTAATTGACAAAATCATACATTGTCTGGTTGCACAAATTTACGAACTTCAGAACATGCAAACCGATGACCTAGAAATTGATAGTGGACAAATACTTACAAAATTACTGATAGTGTTCCTATCTGCAAATTCATCTTGCATCTGCTCGATGTCATCTACGAACTCGTCAGGGCGTTGCCGCCCACCCGAGACTGTGGATGTTGCACTGAGTGCACCATGAGCATGGTATTTCAGGATTGGACATTGAAATTATTGTCTACAGTAAACAACACTAGTCCAAATACGACATGAAAAGGCAAATGTTCACTAAACCGCTCAGGCGTTTCAAAAAATATACCTCTTAAGCGCTAGTCCTGGTACTGTGGATGTGGTTGTCTTCTTGTTCAAGGCCGTGCGTGGCCGTTTTGCTCCCATCGTCCACTCCATTGGCGCCGTGCCTGGTCGTTTAGCTCCCATCCTCCTATCCGTTTGCTCCGTGCCTGGTCGTTTTTCTCCCCTCGTCCACTCCTCTGGCGCCGTGCCTGGTCGTTTTGTTACCATCGTCCTCTCCGTTGCCGCCGTGCCCGGTCGTAGTGCTCCCATCATCTTTGGCGTCGTGCCGGGTCGTATTGCTCCACTCGTCCTCTTCTTGGCAGCCATGGCTGGTCGTACTGCTCCGATTGACCCCTTCTTCAGCTCCATGCCTGGACGGAGATATCAATGGCACCTTTGCAACGCAGATACTGAAACACCATCCTCACCTACAAAGGTAAAGTTCTTTAACGTGCAGCCATTTTTTGAAAACAGTCCGCTAATTAATTGATTGCGTTTAAAAAAAATATAAATATGGCTTTTCGCATGTCGCCTTTTTTTTATAACCGCCACCAAATTAAATGCTTGCGTTCGAAGTTTTCAAAAATACGTCTTTCTATGCCGCTCATTAAGTTTTAAATATTCAAAAATACGTTTTCCACGTGTGATTTGACATTCACAAATACCTTTTCACGATTATCGTATATGAATACAAACCTTTGTGCCATCAGATCTCGTTAAATTATTGTTCATGGCTTAGATCGCCAATACTTTGTGCGATATTCTTTCGAGGCGAAGACAAATACAGCAATTGCTAAACAGAAATGGTATATCTTAGCGATGCCAAAGAGGTTAGGCAATGCCACGATTTCTGAAGAAACATCTATTTTCGTTTAAAGTTTATTTATTACCGAGACCCAAAGTCGGAAAGATGTAATAATAAAGAATTAAACAGTAAAAGAATTTCACGTTACCGCAACTCATTATACAATTACAACAAATGTATAGCGTGATAAAAATGAAAATCTAGGATTTATTCCGAGTCACTGGACGAATCTGATGAAATTTCATAGACTTGTCTCTCACTTTTTATTGGTGGACTGTCTATCCTGGGTGGCCTCTTCGTTGCGAAACCTTGCCTAAGAAGACTGGTCATCATGTCCACCACTGCATTCAATTGAATGCCCATAGTGCTTACTTCTGTCCTTAATTTCTTATTCTCCCTCTCAATAAGTTTGAACCTTACAGCAGAGACAGTCTTCTCTTTTGGAGCAAGTGTTCGGTCTTCCTCGTGCTTTGTTACTGAGGGACTAGTCGTATTAACCAGAGCGAGACGACGTTTTGGTTGTAGAGGCTGGGCTACAACATCAGAAGGGACAGTTGGGAGGCATGGGTTGACAATTTTCTCAATCTTCTGATTTCGCCGCATTGGTTCCCAATAGCTTTCGAAATAGAAGGGATCAAATTGTCGTCCTTCATGATCATACAATACGGCAGGGAAACCACCTGAGTTCCAATTTAATAATTCGTCCCTGTAGCGATCGCTCCAATTCACGTGCCTGCCCCCACCAATATTCATCTTCCTTCTCACCTCCAAAGGCTTATTTGGGATAGACTGCCCCAAGCCAGATTGTAGGAGAACTCGACTACCTTGCTGCAACTCGGCTTCAAAATTGCAGAATAGCCACAAATTGCGGTCAGACAATCTGGCAGCATCCGCAACAACGTCTTCATCATCGCCCCCATCTCCATAAGGTCTCCACAAAACCTGTACATTGGTAATTCTTTTTAATAACGAATGACAAATATATTAAAATTTATTTACGCATGATATGACAACAACGATATGCACTACGGAAGACAATCCTGCAGCGATGTATACTTAACAATGCTGAACATTACAACGATTTATAATACTCAATGGTAAATGCTGACGCGATTGTAAACAATTTTAGAACGTTTACCTCGTTTAATTGCAGCCCATCTAAAATGGACTTAGCATTATAAACTGCGACGTTTATTCTGGCCCAGTGACCGATCTTTGGAAAACCACAAATCGGAGGGCCACACCGTGGGCGCAATGAGATAATATGTTCCAACGCCCAGGCCTAACAAAAAAAATATTATTAGCAACGCCACAGACTGCAATGAGATTTGTCTACAAATACTAAGTATGTAATCAACAAATACCTGAACAAATGGCCAAAATCCGCCAACTGTTTTCGTACCATTACTCGCACGGTGGAGTTGACTGTACAGGTGTGCGAGCATAGCGGCACCCCAGGCATAGTTGTCGACTTCGTCTAAGTCTGTCAGGTACTGCAGCCACATGGAACTTATTCTCGAACCAGAACAATCGAAAAATAATGTAAGAGCAAAAAAATATAGAAGGAAGCCGCGCAACTCTTGGTCAGCTGTTTCAGATGCACAAGTAGCGGAGTGGCCTTCCCATTTATTACGAAAAAATGAGACCTTCATTGATGTGGAATTGCTTCCACCAGAAATACATTGACTCCATTCGTCCATCGACATCCCTAGAAGGGCAGTGCAGTTTTCCCTTGCGTTATAGTTTGAATGTCGTAATAGGACAGCACTGCCATCGCACTTAAGGCCAGTGATCCTCGCCATATCTTCTAGAGTCATGGTGATCTCAAAAGAATCAAACTGGAATGTGTTAGTCTTATCATTCCACTTTTTTACCAGGTGAGTCATGGTATTCCAGCAAGTTTCAAAATATTGCTGGTCCAAAAGGCCACCAAAGTGCATATTTTGTAGTCGGTCCTTCTGATATGCACTCAGTTGACCATACCAAGACAGAACTACAGGCCATTGACAACAACCTTCGAGCTTTTCACCTGATGCTCTACTTCTCTTGTGACCTCCCTGTAACACAAAATAACATATTATTCCTACAAATTATAAATTACTTTCATTTGTACTTATAAATACTATTCTACTAACCGCTATAAATAATATCGGTTGCAGACATACTATCGTAGTAATCGCTATAAATATCAATACCTAACACAGTAATCGCTATACCAAAATCGCTAAACATATTATTAAATCTTCGGAGACAGGACAGATATATTTACCTTGGTCGCTATTTTCTGCTGTTCTCCCTCCAACCTGGGACTTTCTGGTGGGTCCACTGCCTCCAACTGCCTTTCAATCTCCATCTCTACCGGCTCCACCGTCATATGCCTTTCTCTCGCCTTCCTTTCTCTCGCCTTCCTTTTCTCATCCTCCTTTTGCTTCCTTTCTCTGTCCCTATTCTCCTCCTCCTTCTGCTTCCTTTCTCTCTCCTTTTCCGCCTGCTCCTTCTGATTCCTTTCTCTCTCGCGTTTCTCCTCCTCCTTCTCCTTCCTTTCTCTCTCCCTTTTCTCCTCCTCCTCCTTCTGCTTCCTTTCTCTCTGCCTTTTCTCCTCCTCCTTCTCCTTCCTTTCTCTCTCCCTTTTCTCCTTCTGCATCCTTTCTCTCTCCTTTCTCTCCTCCTCCTTCTGCTTCCTTTGTCTCTCCCTTTTCGCCTCTTCCTCCTGCTTCTTCCTTTCCCTTTCCTTTTCTTCCTCCTCCTTCTCCTTCAGCCTCCTTTCTTTCTCTTCGATTTCTTGTTTCCTTCTTTGCCGCAGTTCTTTCACCTGCTTCTTCCTTTCCCTTTCCTTTTCTTCCTCCTTCTCCTTCCGCCACCTTTCTTTCTCTTGCAGTTGTTGTTTCCTTCTTTCTTGCAATTCTTCCTCCTGCTTCTTCCTTTCTCTTTCCTTCTCTACCTCCTCCTCCTTCTCCTTCCGTTGCCTTTCCTTCTTTTCCTCATTCTCCTTCTACTGCCTTTGCATTTCCTTAGCTTCCTCGAACTCCAACTCCCTCCTTCGCCTTTCCTTTTCTTCCTCAAACTGAGGAATATTCTGTTCCTTCTCTTCCTCCTCCTTATTCATTTGCCTTCGCCTCTCCTCCGCCTCCTTCAGTAGTCTTGCCTTGTGTCGCATTGCTCTACTCTCCAAGTTTCTCCTATGAGCCTCCGCCAGCATATTGCTAACATCCCTTTCCCACTCCTCCGCCTTCTTCTTCCTCTTTTCCATCTGCTGTGCGTTAATCCTCCGCCTTCTATTTATATTCTCATCAATATTTCTGGCCTTTGCCTTCTCTTTGTCATCCTTGTTCTGCATCTTTCATTCTTCAGAGTTCTTTCTTTGGTCCGCAGCCTCGATATCTGATGGATAATCCTCCGCATAATACGATTCCAAGGCTTTTTCCTTGTCTTCATCGTTCTCAATCTTAAGTATATTTTGGTATCTTTCAAAAACTTTAGATAGATGGGACTGGCGGATCACTTCTCTAATAGACAACCCATAGAACGACGGGGTATCTCTAATCTGATGAGGCGCAGACATTGCTAACCTGCACAACACAATACACGATCATCATCATTAGAAATCGTCAAAATATTTGGGTTCATAATACAAATCGTTGTATAAGAAGCATTCTTCAGATTGAAGAAAGAAAACTTACACGAAACTCACCGAAACGATGAGAATTTGGATATTCCAACTGTAGAGTAAGCAACAGTAACAACTAATACGCAACAGAAGGTGGCAACGATGCTGCGACTGCGCGTAAGACGGAAACAGATGCTCTGGTAAAAAGGAAAGGATGCTCTGGCAACTCGAGATGAAAGCAAAGAATCTCCGGTAGAGTGCTTAGAGCGAGAAAGGATTTTTTTGAACTATTTGTATCATACAACATAACGCTTGCTACATACGCAAACTCTGCGGAACGTTTTCCCGCGATATTGATGGAGGGAAGTTTTGTCATTTTCACGAACCGACGATTCAGTTTTCTAGAAGGAGGGCATTTATGTCCGTCCGAGGAAGAGGAAGCGAATGACGGTAAAGGTTACTTAAGTCTTTGCTGCGGCACCAAATTACGATGCAATATGATGGCGACCCACATGGGGATACATGCCGGTCTGCATCTTATACGTGGCGCGGTTTGGAACCCCCGAACATGAGATCTCAGTACCGGCTATGTAAATTCTTCCGCAAATCGCTATAGCGATTTGTAGTGTCTTCCGCAAATCGCTATAGCGATTTGTAGTGTTATCAGTAAACAAATCGCTGTAAATCGCTACCCGAATTAGGACCAACTTGTCAGGGCCATATCTCCCTAACCGGAGGTCATATTCCAAATCCGTAAAAAGTGGTGCCTTCATTATTGAGTCTAGTTTATTTCTGTAAATTTTCAGCAATTTTTATTGTCATTTCATTCCCCATTTTAACTTCAACGATACATTACAACCACAATCATAAAAAAAAAGATTGCCCAAGCTAAGAGTCTTGAGAGAGTAGAAGAGGGCCTCACCACCCACCGAATAACAAAAAATACAACGACTCAACTTCAAGTGCAGTAAGGACCCAGAGTCGAATAAATTTAGAGGCAGCTCATCAGTAAGGACCCACAACAGTCAATGTGCAGGTCAGTCGGTGCTTGATGGAGCAATGTAGGATCTTCTGATGGATGTGCACAGAAGCAGAAATAGAAGGGAGAGAGAGCGAGAGAGGGTTGATGAGCCCCCGGACCCCCCTCCTATAAGGGCAAAAGGCCATGAACACGCTGGGAGGATCCCTCAGACCCCCCTTCTGTAAGGGTAAAAGCTCTGAATCAGACTCCATAACTCTTCAAGTTGAATGATGCTACCCACACTGGGAGGAGCTCTCAGACCCCCCTTTCTGTAAGGGTAAAAACTCTAAATCAGACTCCACAACTCTTCAAGTTGAATAATGCTACCCACGCTGAGAGGAGCTTCCAGACCCTCCTCCTGTAAGGGTAAAAACTTTGAATCAGGCTCCACAACAGTCAATGTGCAGGTCAATCGGTGCTTGATGGAGCAATGTATGATCTTCTAATGGATGTGCACAGAAGCAGAAATAGAAGAGAGAGAGAGAGAGTAAGAGGGTTGATGTTCATGGCCTCCTCCAGGGGAGATTTCTTTCTCGGATAATCCTGCAGTGCAAAGACTGGGTCTTAAATAATCATCTTCGGGGCACTTAAGTCTTTACAACCACTCATTTTCAAGAACAGTCATTTTTTTTTGCACTAATGGAGGAGAGGGTACTTAAGTCTTTGCAATCGCATCAAACTCCAACGCTAATTAATGCTGACAAACATGGGGATACGAGACGCACATGCTTACATACGTGGTGCTCTTTGGGACCCCGATCATGAGATGTAGCTAACTGCCCTGTTCGGGGGGAGAACATATAACCTGCTTCGGTAATTAAGACCACCATTTCTCGTGGCTGGTGTGACTTTTTACTCTTTTTACTATTGTTCCTTTTTCTTACACTGCATGATTTTGACTCTCTTGTATTTCTTTCTCTCTATCTGGTTAAGTGGAAAGATTGATTGTGTCGATGTTGTTCGGCCTCCATCCCCAGCGAATGCAAGAGGAGAGCGGATCCTGTAAAACGCTGGGTGAGATTGCGGATCCTGTAGCTCAGTACAAGTGGGACCTACAGACGGGTGGGGGGTTTGTTGTTGTAGACGCTGGGTGAGATTCGTTTTACAGGATCCGCTCTCATGCAAGTGACCTGGTTCTCTCGCTTTCTGCGGAAGTGCACATGGATTGTTTTTTCTTTATGTTTTCCCGTATGCAGTTTTTTGCTCCCACTTGTTTGGCAGGATATCCTTTTAATGCTACGCCTTTTGTTTTTCGGTTGTTACTTGCTTGTTTAAATGCTTCTAAGGTATGCAATCTGTTTGAAAAGCTTGATTTGTGGACTATGATTTGGTGTTAACAGATTGAAAGGATCACTTGTAATTGTTTTTTTAGGCAGTTTATAATCAAAACATTTGTTTCATGGAAGTTTAGAAGTAGAGAGCTTCTTTTAGGATTTTTTTTTAATGCATGATACAATCCTATGATGTGATAGTGATGATTATGTTTACCTTGAATTTAAGTGTTGATTAAGTTTGTCTTGAGTTTCAGGTTCTCTATCATACCAAAACGTGGTTAAGACTTGGTATAATAAAATTGTTCATGCATAAGCAAAGGGATTTATGACCCTTGGGTAGGTTAGTAAATCCTTGTCAGATTCCTTGTGATACAAATATATTTTATTCAATAAGATAGCCTTATTGCATCATCATACATCATACATACTGGGTTCAATCTGGAAAAAAAATACCACTGTTTTTTTTATGAAACTTTTAATTATTTCCTTATCTTTTAATTACTTTTGTTTTATCTGAGAATTATAGTCATTGAATTACAGCTTGGTCACCTAAAGTGTACTTAGTTATCATGCTCCCCGAACAAGTCCAGAATAGTAGCATAGCTCGACACTAGGCGACACATAAGCTTAAACTCTGCATGAGTGTCAACTGATCGATCTTTTCATTTAGATTTTACAGAATAGGTTGCATTGTGGCTGACTATCCCACACGACTTGATTACTAGATAACGTGTCAATCATGTAATTGGTCAAATCATCTTACATCATGCTCTCCATCTTGATTTCTTTAATTAAAATTGGGATTGACACTATCATAAAAAAAAAAAAAATGGTATTGACAGGATGTTTTTTCACAGACAACAGTAGCCGCATTGAAAAAAAGAATCTCCAAAGTTCCTAAGAAGTGGATTGGCAGGGTTTTTCTTACAAATTTCTTCCATTCAAGTTGTTGAATCCATTATAGTAGAGGTTGCTGATGGTATGTTTACCATTGTTTAGAAAAATCTGGTTTGTTATATGGAAAAAGCCCTGACACATTACCACATTGTAAATACTCCTTCATGAGTGCTTGTGTAATGTACTGTCTTCTTCGCCTTGGCTGCATGTAATCTCTCTCTCTCTCTCTCTCTCTCTCTCAGTTGCATGTTTTCACGGCATGCAAACTTTCAACCCTTATTAGTTTACCACAAAATTTGGGCCTGTTCTTTAGATTTGAAGAAAGATGGGCCTAGATTAAACTTTAAAGCAAAAATGGGTATTATTTTAAAATTTCCAATCCCCAAATAGTTTAGATTCCTTGCAGTTTATAAGTGGTTAGCCCTCTGCAAGTAGGGGTGGGCATCCGACCGAGCTGGCAAACGGGTCGGGTTTTGGCCCAGTTCTTAATGGGCTCGGATTTGAAGAGAAGCCCATTGCTCCAACGGAGCAAATGTGAAACGGGCTGGGTCCGGCCGGGCCTGACCCAATCCTAAAATGCATAAATGCTTGACTGAAATTATGGATCAATGGGAATAGCAATTTCTCATGCAACTGATTCTTAATTAGTTTAACTAATTAGGTAAACAGTAATAATTAACAAACAGCAATTTCTCATGCAACTAATTAAGTAAATAATAATAGTTATTCAAGTTACAGTTGATTTTTATATTATTAAAAAAAAAAAATTAAATAACTCTGACCTATCGGGCCAGCCCCATAGCCTGAAGCCCAGCCCACGTATATAAAGGACCCGGTTTCAGACCGAACCTAAAATCATGACCTAAACCCAACCCATGACGGGCAGGTAAAACGTTATAGTAATCAACATTGAAGTAACATCTGTTCCGTGCAGTTGGCCCCATTAACTATTTCGAGACAAAGCGCCGAACTCTTTATTTTGGCGTTTTACCCCATCCATCCCTCTCTTTTTACAATAACATTGTGTAAAATTTGTAAAACGCCCTTTTTACCTGGCCTCTCTTTTAGATCTGCAAAGCACCAAATTAACAGAACAGCTCTGTCTCTCTCATACATCGATAAACAACATACGCCTGACAGCACCAGTCACACTCACACCACCCCAGTCGGTGTGACAATACACAAGCCAAAGCTCCCATGAGGCCAATAACAGCAGCCTATCACTCTTCACGTGCCCAATCTCAACACCAACCACAGAAACCAGTCAAAAACACCCAAATCTCAAACCAAAGAGCGAATGACAAACGGACGCATGAAATTTACCAACCCAAACTCCCCAACTTCATAAAACGCAACCATGAACATTATATTATGGGAAGACAAAAAAAATACAACAAGCAGCGTCCCCCTTTGCAAAAATGTATATATGCAAGAAGCCAAGAATCTCTTTTGGTTGCAGAAAGAGACACCCATCTCAAAGCCAAGGTTAGATTCATGAAAAAAAACCGAAAAAAATTAATGAACACGTTTCATTTTAGTACCTTGTTAATTATGGCGACCCCTGACCAATATCAATCCTTGAATATGTAAACGATGTTATATACACAAAAGAATAATCAAGCGCAAAAAAACACCAACAAAAAATCACACCTGAAAACCTCCATTGATGGATCCTTCGGAGGAGGTCGAGATGGCAATCCCATTGTAATCCGACGCGCTGTCCTGCAAATTCATGAGCAAACTCGAGCTAAAGCTCAAGCTAGGCTTGGAGCTCGGCACCGCAGGCAGGGGGGCCTCACCACTCAGCATCTGCAGCACGTTCCTCATGTAGGGCCTGTGCAGAGGGTCGGGGTGGGAGCAGATGAGGCCCACCATGAACACCCTCCTCATCTCCGCTTCCTCAAACTCTCCCCCCATCCTCGCATCCGCGGCCTCCATCAACCTCCCGTCTCTATGTAGCCCCCAAACCCACTCCACCAAGTTCACCACTGCCTTCTCTATGGGCCTCCTCCCGCAGGCCACCTCCAGCACCACCGCGCCGAAGCTGAAGACGTCGGTCTTGTCGGTCGCCCGGCCGGAGAGTACATACTCCGGCGCCAGGTACCCCATCGTCCCGGCGGCGATCATGGCGTCCGGCGACTTGTCGTGCTCGACCTGCCGGGCGAGGCCGAAGTCGCCGAGCTTGGCGTTGAATCCGCCGTCCAGCATTATGTTGCTGGCCTTCACGTCCCTGTGGATCACCTGCTTTTCGCATTCGTCGTGGAGGTAGGCGAGCGCGGAGGCGACCCCGGCGAGTATCCGGCGACGGTGGCACCAGGGGAGCACCGGAGCCGGCTGGAACAGAGCCTTGTCGAGGCTGCCGTTGGGCATGAACTCGTAGACCAGGAGGATCTCCTCCTTATGGTGGCACCACCCCTGCAGCTGGACCAGGTTTCTGTGGCGCAGCGCCCCGATGATCGACAGCTCCGAGAGGAACTCGGCCCTGCCCTGCCCGTCGCTCGCATTGCTGCACCTCTTTACCGCCACAACCGCGCCCGTCTCCGCGATCACCCCCTTGTACACGGTGCCGAAGGCGCCGTGCCCGATTATCCGGCCGGGGTCGAAGTTGCGCGTCGCCGATCTCAGCGTCCGGTAGCTGAATTCACGAGGGGCTCTCACCATGTCCGACGCCGGAATCTCAGCCAGGCCGCTGCCGCCGCCACCTCGCAATCGAACTCCCCGGAATCGGAACCAGACAATTAGCCCCGCACAGGCGACGAGCAAGAACGCGCTAGCCGTTACGACTCCGGCGACGGTACCGGGGCCGGACTTGCAGAGCCGATTGTGGCACGGAGAAGGAGAAGGGATTCGGTCTGGTTGGGGGGTCGGAGAAGGGGCAGAAGAATTAGCCGCTGAAGAGGGTGGTGGGTAATTGGTGGTGCTAGTGCTACTAGTACCACTAGTCGGCGGGGTTTGAAAAGGATACGTGGGTGGAGGAGGAGGAGGTGGTGGTGGTGGTGGCGGAGAAGAGGAGGAGGAAGAAGGGAGGGAAGAGGCGAAGCTCCACCACTGGATGGTGTGGGTCTCGGTACTACCCTGGGTGGACCCGGAGAAACCGACGAACGCGAAGTCGAGGAGGTGGGAGGCAAGGTCGACGTGGACGGACAGGATGGGATGGGAGGGACGGAGGTTGGAGTAGGAGACGGAGACATCCAGACGGGAGGCGCGGCCATCGTAGTCGATCCAGGCATTGACGATGTCGCCGGACTTGAGGTCGATGGCGTGCGGGTCGAGGTCGGCGACGGCGGTGGAGGTGAGGGAGCCGAGATCGAGGCCCACGTGGTTGCCATTGATGTCGCCGAAGCTCACGTCCATACACGTGTCGAACTCGACGGCGACGATGGTGGGGTTCGGGGGGTCGAGCGGGGAAAGGAGGCCGAGGTACCCGCCCGGGTCGCCGAGGGTGCGGTCGTCGGGGGCCAGGAGGAAGGCGAGTCCGGCGCCGATGGAAGAAGGGTTGAGGTTCGAAACCGAGAAGGCGAAGGTGGTGGTGAACGAGGCCCTGGCTCCCGTGGTCGGGTCGACTAGGCGGATGGGCTCCGCGTAGAGGGCTCGTCCCGCAGCGGAGTTGGGCACGACGACCTCCTGCGTGAGCGCCAGCGTCCCGTTCTTGACATGCGCATCGCCCAGCAGTTTCAGCCTCCCCAGCGTCAGCGTGTTGAAGTCGAACTCCGTCTTTTTCCCTTCGCTTTTGCAGCAGCCGAGGATGGTCAGCAGCAGCAGCCGGAAAAGGGACAATTTATGCTGCCGCATACTCGCATTGGTGGCTTCTTTTTTTCCGAGCGGTTTTAAGTAAAGGAGAGAAAAGCAGACAGGAGAGAGAAGAAAGAGGTGAGAGGAAGAAAAGAATGATGGAGAGGAGGAGTGTGAATGGAGAGACAAAGGCCATTTAGGGGTGTCAGCAGTGTCCCCACCAAGACAACGGTAACCTCCTCTCTTTCATTTTTTTTTTAATTAATTCACGAGCCTGTTGCACAAAATGACAGTAGGGGTGGCTGACGCATCACATTCTTTGGAGTAAAGTAACAAACCCCCCATCACTCTCTGTTCCCGAAATGATAAAAAGAAGCATTTTGATAAAAAAATAGCTGGCTGTAAAATTTTATGGTAAGTATATATATTTTTTTTCAATGTGAGTTCTTAGGTTTTACCACGTTCCAAGGCCCTGTTTGGAACGGATAGGAGTTAATGCATTTGGCAAAAAGTTAGTCAAACTACTTGTTTGGAAACTGGTAGCTGGGATGGGAGTTAATGCATTTGGGATGAGAAGTGGCTGCAAATAGGGATGGCAGTGGGGCGGGGCGGGGGACAAGGTCTCCACCCCCACCCCGCCTCAAGATTTTATCCTCCACCCCCGCCTCCATCCCCGGTGGGGAATGGATTTTATCCTCCATCCCCGCCTTCATCCTCGTTTCATGTCCTCCATCCCCGGTTCAAACGGGGATGAGGCGGGGCATGGCGGGGATATTGTGGGGAAAAGTGGTCGGGACGGGGATCGTGGCGGGGACAGAGCGGGGCGGGGCGGGAAAAAGTGCATGTCTATCCCCACCTCTACCCCCGAACGGGGATGGATTTTAACCTTCGTCCCCGCCTCCATCCCTGTTTCATACCCTTCATCCCCGGTCCAAACGGGGCGAGGTGGGGCGGGGCCCCGCTTTCCCCCAGTCCACTGCCATCCCTAGCTGCAAATTAAATTGAAATCCAGGATTTGGCAGCAGCCACTTTTCTTAAATGACACTTCCCATCCCAGCTACTAGTTTCCAAATAGAATCTAAAGTCATGTTGAATAATGCAAAAAAAAAAAAAGTGTTGGCCCCGTAATCAGAGTTGAACCAGGTGAGAGACAGTTCTCAACCAAACCTAGCATACCTCATTAGCAACACAACGCTGAAATCTGGTCACGATTGCTAGTGATGGCAAAAGTACGATCAGTGTCCAAGGTACCTTGGATGCCGTTCATCATCAAAACGAAAGGCAACCACAATCGAACAAAAAGGCTTTTTTGTTTTGGACAAATGGCAGCCGTCCATCTTCCAACCATTGATCGCTCTTCTCCCAAGCAAACAGCATCGATAAGTTTTGTATACACTAAAAGTTGATTCCTCTTAAACCTGTTCACATGCATGTTTGTTACTAAACAGGCCATATAGATCACATAAATTTAAAAAAAGAAATTAAAAAGTAAGGCTGTCGGCACCCTACTACGCAGTCCCCAACTATACCAATGGGTTTTGAACCTGCACCGTCCCAACACAAGGCGACGTGCACCAGCTGCTCCTACCAAACAAGCAGAGCCCTTGTTGGTGGCCTACCTCAGTTATGAATGCATAAAACTGTATATATTTCTAGTTATGAACGCACAAAACTATTGAGTATGAATCACCTTTTTCATGTTTTTTGCATCTTTTTTGTAGACCGACCTTATGGATGTGATATGCAAGATTTATTAAGTAGAAAATGAGTTTTAAATCATGTGATTTGACATATAAGTAGGTTTTTTAAGGGATCTGAATTTTTTTTAAGGCAAAAAAAGAAAAAAAGATACCTTAAAAAACCTGCAATGCACTAAAACTTCATGACTTAAAAAATCATATTTATAAATCCAAATAACACTATCTTAGTTTGATCCCTTGCAAACAAATTAGGCTATGTGGTCAGATTGAGTTGATAAAGCTTCAACCTATGATTTTTCAGCTAAATAGTTTTGTGCCTCCAAAAACTCCAAATATTAACTCAATATATATATATATACCAGCTATGTTCACCCATTGCAACGTGAGCAGGTTGGGTAGGGTCACAAATCCCGGGTCATAGTGTGCAAGAAATCCGACCCATTGCCCGGCCCTACCCTCGGATGCTTTTTATCCGTGTAATGAACAGCGTCTAGCCACCACTCATGGGTATTAGATCATTTATATCATAGATGGGATCCACAAGTTTTTTGGAGCCGTTAATGGTATAAATGAACAAGTTATAGAGCATATGAAGTGGACAGCTGAGAGAAGCAATCCACTAGGCCTAGCGCATCCGAGATAGGGGTGGGCAACGGGCCGGGCAGCCCGCCACAGGCTGAGCTTGGGCCTATAGATTAGGCCCGAACTGGACTTTTGGCTCGGCAAGAACCGGGCTTTTGGCCTGGCCTGCTTAGGCCCATGTGGCTAACAGGCGGGATGTGGGATGGGGTTTTCCCAACAGGCCAGTCCGGCCCGGTCTATTAGCGGGCTGGGCTAGCCCATTGCACACCCCTAATCCGAGGTACCTGTGATGGTGTTAACATTGTGGGTGCCCCTGGCCCCATAGGCTCTAAGAACATAAACTGGTCAAACTTCGTTCAGGTGTAGGCTGTACCAGATCTGACTAATTGGATTTCTGCTTAAGCGGATTCAGTCTTGAGTTCGAAGACTAATATAAATTTATTTTAACCAAATCCAGATCCAAATACAAAAGGGAAACCCAAATCTGAACCAAAATAGTCCGATTCAGCTACGAGAATGTTTAAAAGATGAACTTTTTTATATGCTTAAGACTAAAGGCACGGTTGAAAGTGAGAAAAACTCACGGGAAAAGAAAGTTTTGCCTATGAGAAGTTTTGAAATGAGAAATTTTTCAAAAGAATTTTTTTTCGCTTGTTTGTGTAGCATGAGAAAAATGGGCTAGAAACAAAAGAGAAAATTTTGCTTGTTTGTATGTGTATGGAAAATTTTTCTCACGCTACACAAAAAAACAGTTCATCATCCACACTGGTGGCATCACCGAATCCAAGAAGGCGATGGTGGCGTCACGGGCGATGAGAGCTTACCCATCACCCCTGGGAGTTGAAAACCAAAAACCTTGAAACTCTTATTTTAGAGAGGCATAGCATAAGAAAAGATATGACATCCAGTACAATCAAGATTAAGAAGTGGGATTATAGATTCAACTAAAAGATACATAATCACCTGGGACCATGTAATCATCACCACAATCCCCCAAACATTTTCTTCCCAAGATTGTACATCTCAACCTCCCCCTCAAATCTATTGCGGCACAGAACAAAAATCACTGCCTACCAAAGAGAAATTACAACTAAAGGAGCATCTCTTATCTCCAAAAGGAAACCAAAATAAGACTAGAAAAAAGAAACCAACGTCTAAATATAACGCTTCCCCCTTTCACACATTCCCCACCCAAAACCTTGTTCCCATCCTTGATCTTGACCAAACCAAGAGTCCCCAAATCACAAAAACTACCCATCTGACCAATACGGCACCAATTCTTCCAAGCATTCAATCAAAATCTCACTGATCCCCACTGGTCATGATGGGCTTCTCCAACAGAGCCGATATGTTGACCTCACGTATGGAGGGGCCTCTGTCCAGCTTCCTACCGGTGGTCCACTTTACCTTCTTGAACCCGATTCCCTCAATCATGGGCACGTAGACTGATTGCATCTGGTCCTCCAAGCAGAAGAAATGGTCGAGCCAGAAGACCCCGCCGGGCCTGAGCACCCTGTATATGTCAAACAGTATGAACTGCAGCAGCTTGGTGGGGATCCACTTGTTGAGGATGTGCATGGTAGCGTCACTGAATCCCCAACAGATTCCAGGAAGGCGATGGTGATGAGGGTGTCGTCCGCGATGATGGTATCGCCGGTGATGGGTGTCATCCAGCCAGTTTGGGTACGTCAAGCTACTACAAAGACAGAGGAAAGGGAAAGAGAGGGGCATCTCTCCTATTAGTAACACTCTGCCCAACCCCCAACCCCTTCCATGGAGGAGTCTTTCATATCAAAAATTGTATTTTTTTTCAAAATGCTTCTCAGCAAAACATGTTCATTCGTTTGGAATGGTCAGAAAAACCATAGTCTTCCGGACTCGGTTCCCTTTTCCTACGTCTTTCTCGCTTCTAAACGTGCCCTAAGAGCCCAGCTTCAACTTCCAGGTATTGAAGCTCCTCCATGGGTGACTCTCAAGTTATGCCATGTGGGCCCAAACAGTTATTTATCCAATTCCGACCAGATCAGACTGGACTGGACTGGACATTGTACGTTCTAAAGACCAACCCGTTTATAAAACAGACCTTATTTTCATGGATCTTATCCACCAGAATTTCCTCCTGTTGGGTTCTAATCACATAAAGATCAACCAATAGTAATGAACCATAAAGGAGTAATTGAATTCCGCAGAAGAATGTGTGCAATACAGAGCGTGGCAAGAGACCCATTAGGCTATCAAACCAGAGTGAAGTTCTAGCTAGAGAACAAAGACTCATCCAACTCAATCTTATGTTCTCTCCCATCATCGAGCCGATCCTTCTTAGTATATCCTCAATCTTATTTGCTCGGAAGTACGATGGTTCATAATCCATTCGATTAAACTTAGTTTTAACATGTAGATTTACCAAAATTGAGTGAAAAAAAGCAACCCCAGATTAATATCAGCAGGTTTTCAAAACCAGAATATAAAGGAGGATAAATATCAAAAGGCCGTTTATTCATTAAGAGGATATATGCAAGATCATCAAACTACAAAGAAAATAACATATGGCCTACATCACTTTATTTATTGACAAAAGTTGCTTCAGCAAGATCTATTGCACGGGCAAGGGCAGCAGTTTTGTTCTCGCATTCTCGCTGCTCATCATCTGGATCACTGTCTGCCACAATACCAGCACCCGACTGAAGGTGCGCAACCCATTCCCTACGCTTATCTGCATCCTTGTAGGAGTACATTGTGTCATAACGGGTATCCAAAGGAAACACAATGGTTCGAAGAGCCAAAGCGATATCCATGTCACCAGTAAATGATACACCACCAAAGCCACCACTATATGGTCCCCTTCTCGTCGCCTCCAATTCATCAATCAACTCCATGGCTTTCACCTTTGTTATATGGAAAAAATAATAATACTAATAATAATAATGAAACAATAGGTTGGAAGTAAGAAATGAAGATTAGAATGGTAGAAATGCAGTAAGAAATCAAAAGTTTAGCAGTTAAGTCTCTCCATGTGTGCCAACTTATGGTGTTAAATGCACCAACCTATCCTGTGTCCGTGTAAATAAACACACACACACACACACACACACACACACACACACACACACACACGGAGAGAGAGAGAGATTATTCCTCTGCATGTAACTTTGGATGTATAAGATAAAGAAAATCAAGAAATTAAACCCAAGAACCTCACACTACAGAGAGAGAGAGAGAGAGAGAGAGAGAGAGAGAGATTATTCCTCTGCGTGTAACTTTGGATGTTTAAGATAAAGAAAATCAAGAAATGAAACCCAAGAACTTCACACTACATTTCATTAAGGGTGTTAAATTACAGAAACCAAACCTTTGGAGCTCCGCTAACAGTACCAACAGGAAGTGCAGCACGCAGAACATCCCAGCAAGAGAGATGATCAAGCAGCTCTCCAGATACCTGTACAGGGGAAACCAAATACCAACATGAACTTTCTGATCTATTCATATTTAACACAGATGCATATAAGCGTGTAAAAATCAGGTTTTCAAATACTGGCCTCGCACATATTTCCTATGATGCATAGGAAGAGGAACATCAAACAATTCAAGCACAAAAACGTAAGAAGCTTTTCAGAATACCCATATCATAAATCAAATATCATTCTGAAAAAAATATATAAGAATAAAAAGGATAAGTATATTTTTCAAATTCAGCACAAATTTCAGACTTACCGTGGAGCTGATGTGCATCACATGAGAATATCTTTCAATGTTCATGAGCCGTTCCACCTTTACCGAGCCTGGTTTTGAGACCTGAGAGATAAAAGGTCGGGATAAAAGGTCTGGATATGAGATTATTGAAATCCATGGTTTTAGCTGTCACGAAAAAGGAACAGATCCCAATGCACTCTGGAATGAACACCAAGAACCAAAATAAAATGTATTTTGAATACAAGCTCACCATAGAAGTAAAAATAGAAGACAGGAATTATAAAATGTATAATCTCATTAAGAATGAAATTCAAATAATACAAAGAAGAAATACAAAATTACAAACAACCTCCCTCCCTGTAAAACAATCATATACAAAAACCTAAAAACTACACATCACTCTCTCAACTCTCACATATGCACACACCCTCATATTTATAGGAAAAAGAGGAGAAAAGAGGGAATAAGGAGAGTCCCTTCTAGCCGTTGGAAAAGCCTCCAACGGCTAGATAAAATCATCATATGTTGACTAAGATATATATATATATATATATAATAATAGATATAAAGATAAATATTATATTAATATATATATATATACACAAAAGGATACATCCATTTTAACACTCCCTTCAAACTTAATTGAAATTACAACAGAAGAAACCCATTACATAAAATGTCTTCATAGACTTTGTCAAGTTCTTCCATTTGGTGCTTCTTTAAAGGGTACTCAATCATATGCTCCAATATACCGAGGATCTTTAGTATTATCAATTCTTGAAAACCTGTAACCAGAGCTAACAAAGCATCACACACACACACATATCATAAAAAAAATTTCAAAGGATAATTATATATTATGGAGAGAGGATGGCCAAGCACACAAACATACAATATATAGAAAATATTTAATAAGTCAATTTAATAATTTTCAAAATCATTTAAAGTAATAATTAATTTTGAAAAATCATTAATTTCAAACACGATAGTCATTGAGAGACTCACCACAATAGATAATTTTTAAGAAATCAAAAGTTCTTAATTCGCAAGAGAACATAATTGTATATTATTAAGAGAGATGTAAGGATAAAATATAGTAACAATAAAGTCATTAATCACTTTAATCATTCATGAAAATCATGCATACATATATCTATCACAAAAGGCACATTTGGATTTTCAACATCATCAATACCATGAAGAAATAACTCACAATAGAGTATAAATTACAATTTTAAGAGACAACAATGAAAATCTTTCAATCACACGTGCTTAGAAAACTAACTAATGAAACCAATAATATGTCAAAAAAATGCCACAAAGGCTACAATGAGATATCAATATGATAGGGGTCACTTATGGACCAAGAGAATACACAATGAAAATACACATCAACTCATAAGGTAAAATAATATATCTTTCATTAACAAATGCTTAGAAAGCATTAATTAAACTTATGCAAAACACGCAAGATGATCAATCATGGAACAAATGTAAAATATCCTTTATCATGCAACTAAATCATAATCAACGCAAAATGCATGAAAATATTTCAATAATCATTTCTCATACAAAAGTAAACGAGTTTAAAAAAATTACTAAGAGATTTAAAAAGCCCATATCACACAATGAATGATATTTGCAAATCTTAACTCTAATTTGACCGCCACAAGCAATCACTTCACTTGACCTCTAATCCTAAAAAATCAAGTGTATCAACGACTAGAACAAAAGCATAATCACAATGTCACTTAAGGGCAAAACAAACATACAAAAGTGTTAATAAACATCTCTTATCTATATATAATAACACCCAAAATAAGCATATCAGCTACTAGAACAAAAGTATAATTTTAATGTCACTTATGTGCGAAACAAACACACAAAAGTGTGAACAAAAATCTCTTATCTACATATAATGAGACTTAGATACAATGCATAATAAGAGAAAACTAATAAGGTAAGAGAGTTTGTAATCAAACAAACTAATGTCACCAAGAAGAATAAGGATGTCAATTTTAACAATCTTTCAAAACACTATGGTTTCAAAAATAGATAATCATCACAGATAAACATAATTATGAGCATCCAATATAATAATAATGGTCAAATAAACAAATGAGTGATACAACACACTCATAAAATCAGAGATCAAACAACCGTCAGTTAGAGTAGAACTATAAGCCAACAATCTAAACTGACAAAAAAATAATGTGCGCACAACTCACCCCAACAAACATCTATGATTCAAACAAAGCTAACATGAATCCAAAGGTCAATCAACTATCAATTAGATCTAAAGAATGTATCAACACGACATTCATAAACTTTGATAATTATCAATTGATAAGATGATATGAGGTGCACACATAACTCACCTCAACGGCTAACTTTGTTCCAATAACAACAATGTCAAAAATAAATTATGCATCATATAAAATTCTATTATGGACAACCAAATGCCATAACATAGCAACAAAGAACTTATGAAAGTATATTTCAAATAATGTGAGTTCGATTAATAAATGACTTGAAAAACATTATTTCAAATCAGTTTCAATAAAGATTTTAGGATATGATGTAATCCCATGCAAACAAGGTGTCAATTGACAATATATCATAAATCTTGTGCAAACAAAGGCAACAAGATTATATAAAAAACAATAGGGAATGACGAAGGAGCTAGCTTACCCTAGATCACAAGTCCACTAAAGGACCAAAGTAGCGAAAGCATAAACACAAATATTCCAAGCATCAATAATCACTAAGAGTCACAAGAGCTCAATTATTTAAAAAAGGCCAAACAAAGAGGCATATACACATATAGGGACTCATTAAAGAGATCATATAAAATATGTAAAAGAATGCATTCAAGTACATGATAATAAAGCATGCTCATGAAATCTAAAATAAGTTGGTATAACAATCACAAAGGTTATTGAAGGCATATACCCAAGAATATAAAGCAAGAGATAATATTTCATCAATTATAAGAATCACTCCTTAATCTCATAAATTTCAACCATCGAGAAGATCATACTCAATTAATCATTAATCCTTTACAAAATAATTTTGCACAATAAGATGGTTTTAAATATAGCAACAACTTAAAGTCAAACATTGATGCCACACAATCATAATAGCACAATCTCATGAGAGCCTATAAAACATTCATGGTATTTCTAAATAATTTATAGCCTCTACGACTCAATGAGTAAATCATTCAAGAGTTTAAAGCATATTTTTCAACATAAAAATTTTACATAATATATCAAGAATCATACTTTGAACTCAAAAATCATGTAAACGCATTCACACAATGATGGAGAGCATACGATATTAAGGAGTACAAGAATATATTCAAAATATCATGCATATTGCAAGCTAAATTCATTAAAACATCATAATATTAAAAAAATAACAACACAATTCATGTGGATACTTAAGCGTTATGCAAGGAAGGATATATCATAAAATTTAGTATTTTGCAAACATGAAAAGCATATAAGATTTTAAGAAACCACATACTATTGCAAAATACACTTATCCATAATCAAATTTTATGTTTACGTAAACTATATGTCAAGATACAATAATTTTTACAAATTCTACTTTCAATGGATTTATAAAAAAAACATATTCATTTCAAAATAATTAAATTTTAAACACATGCCATAACGTCACAATGTATATACCGGATTGAGAGAGCCTTGAATCCAAGCCATTTAAAAAGTCAGAATTTTTACTTTGAAACACGATCACGAACAAGGCTTCAAGACCATGATGCCTTTATGCTCTTATACCATGTCACGAAAAAAGAACGGATCCCGATGCACTCCAGAATGAACACCAAGAACCAAAATAAAATGTATTTGAATACAAGCTCACCATAGAAGTAAAAATGCAAATACAAGAATTATAAAATGAATAATTTCATTAATAATGAAATTCCAATAATAAAAAGAAAAAATACAAAATTACAAACAACCTCACTACAAAACACTCAAACACACAAAAACCTAAAAACTACCCATCACTCTCTCGACTCTCACATATGCAGACACCCTCATACTTATAGCGAAAAGAGGAGAAAAGAGGGAATAAAAAGATTGCCTTCTAGCCGTTGGAGAGAGTCCAACGGCTAGATAAAGTCAACATATGTTGATTAAGATATATATATATATATAAAATATAAAATATAAAATATATGAAGATATATAATATATTAATATATATACACATACGTATTTATATACACACAAAAGAATATATCCATCTTAACACTAGCTTCATAGCAACAACATACAGCAACACAGGAAATGTTTTCATGTGAAGCAACAAAAAGGTTAAACCAAAAAAAGAAAAAGGTGTTTGCCAGTACTCATTCTGATTACAAAATAGCCTCTAACTCGGCTGTCCTTTGATCACTAGCCACACACAAAATAGTAACATATGCATGAAACTGAAAGATGCTTAAAGGTCCCGGGCAAGGGATTCTAATTCCTTATTGACATTAGTGGCATTTACAAGAAAAAACACAATAAAAAATCCTGGGAAAATCTTTCCCTTGACAAAATTCTCCAATATGTGGATTTGCACAGTTAGAAACACAGGAAGATCCAGTTATTCATGCATGATCAAGGTTCACACAGGTCGAGTCAATCTCCTTTGCAACCAACCAGCAGACCTATTTTTCCTCCAATGTAAACCTTTCTGAAGATCTCTTTTGTCTTCAACAGCCAACAGGTAGGGTGCAAATGGGAAAAAAAACATTTTGCTTTTAGTCAAATGGTCAAAAGGCCTAAGGAATTGAGAATATTCTTCAGAGGGTCAAAATTGTGCTAGGACTGGACACTGGGCACAGCTGAGTAGGTCTTCAGTTGACAAGTATAACCCACTGGAGCAATCAAAAAACGGACCTGACCATCTGATCATCTTGTCCACATAGGGCCACGTCCAACATGTAGCCAATTACATGTCTTTTCAGGTCGAGCCAATGATCTAGAAGTCCATTGACTACCTCACCTAAATGTACAGAATTTTGTTTACTTGGAGTTTCTTACTCAAGATAAGCATGGAATGCTTTTCTCAGGTTCAATAAGATTGGCAACCATGGATGTACTTGTCAACTCCAAAGTCCAAACTCTGAATCAGACCTTATCAGCAGTTACTGTTGCTTATGAGTAACACATTAAGTCTTGCCCAGAAGGTACCATATAGGTAATTTAATCTCTACACCACGCTTGCATTTGCAATTGTTTTAGAGTTGTGCCATGGCCCCCAAACAGCACCACCCTTTTCCTTCATGTAATAAACTTTTACTTTTACCAAGCGAAGAAAAGATGGATCTAGCTTTGTCCTGAACATATAACACCAAGCTACAGGGTTGCCAACCAAATCTAAACAATAGAGAGCTAAATATCTTTTATGAACTACAACATTAAATGCACAAAGGCAAGCAAATAACAAACAGTTAATGATCCGTAGATTTTGGCCATTTTGGATTATTTTTATTTAATTTTTCAAAAAATTAAATAAAAACCCTACATAACAGTTTGCTTTTTTTATGCCTAATATTAACATTTGGATGTAAAACTATTCATGAGGTAGTGAAGGTTGATACCAGCTCAAAAGAAGTTTGTTCTAGTGCAAGCTGACAATAAGATGGTTGACAATCAAGAGAATGAACCCTGATATTTCCCTTGCAAAGACGATGGATGCCTAGACAAACCTAACCCTAGGTTCCTATCATTCACAATGCCGTCCTCACTCTCTCACCAACATCACCTACTGCTGCAGCTGATCTTAGCAATGGTCGAGCTCTCTGGCACTTCAAAACCACTACAAGTCAATCTAACATGCATCTGTCCTCTCCTCCCCAAGCACCCCTATCCATCATCTTTACCCCCAACCATAAAGCCTAGAAGGTTCCAGTCCTTTCATCTCGCTTCCTCTTCTAGCCACCCGTCAAGTTGATTAGAACATGCTTCCCTGTCATAGGATCACCATGAAATTCTTTGGCCAGGAAGCCAATCTATAGATGGTTCCATGCTTGTTTATCCATTTGAGTAATGGAAGAAAAGGTACACCACCTAGGAGCTCCAAGATACCTTCAAGAGTCACATTGGTTAAGAAGAAATCTCACCTTGACAAAGTGAGGTATGTCAACCAATAAGGGATTGCCGCAGGGTGCAACAATCATTGGTGTGTTCTTCCCCTTGGTTTGGCTTCCCCACTATAGATGAGTTGAAGTACAGGTGTCGGGCACTCTCTCTCCTACTACCCATGATCCAGAGGTGGGCATGCTTCTTCTGGGCCTTCTGCAAAGGAGCTGAATATCAAAAGAGAGGAGATGGTTGTAGACAATAGAAAGAATGTCAGATAACCCTAGATCATCAGTGCACTAGCAGCAAAAGATGCAAAGAAAAGATCAGCACTGCAGGGTAGGACCATCACTGGAATTACTGAGTAGGGTTGCCACTGAAGCTACTGGGAAGGGGTCATCAATGGTGGAGAGGTCAATGGAGAAGATAAATGCATCCATTTGTTGTTTCAGGAGCCAAATAAAAAACTAATAGAAGCTATGTCACATAGGTGCGGGTGCGGATGCGGCACTTTAAAAAAGGTTGGGTGCGGGGGTGCGGGGAGGGTATCTCTATATATATATATATATATATATATATATATATATATATATATATATGTGTGTGTGTGTGTGTGTGTGTGTGTGTGTGTGTGTGTGTGTGTGTAATATTAGATAAAACTGAAATTGGTTAGGGTTAACCAAATCTACTTTTGGGACAGAAATGGACTTCGGTGTGGTTGACTTCACCTGACACAAAGAAAGCTGTGTCCAAGTGTGTGTTGCCCTGTTAGAAGAGTCCATGTTACATAGAATAGAAGCAAAAAGAAAAATCACCACCTATTTTTAGAAAGTAGGCTCTTTCTATTTATGTTAGTAATAAGTTACAAAGATTAGAAACAAAAACATTCAAATACCAGTTCAAACATTTTAGATAACATAAATAAAAATAGCCTATTATACATTTTCCTCAATTTAGCCTAAGCTATAACCTTACCAAATGCAAGGAGCCTTAGCTAAGGCTGATTATGCACCCAAGAATTTGTCATTTCAATAATCTCAGTTTTAGCAAATACAACTCAAAGATGCAAAATATGTTTTTATCCCTGGACACCCTTAGCAGTGGAAAATATATTGTTTTATGCATTGAACTTCCAACTCCAAGACCAAGTTATTCAGTTTTTGACTTTTTAACTAGCCCATATATTCTAGTAGCTGATAAGGTACACCTTACACCACATGTCTTCCTCTCTGATGCCTGAGAAACAAGTGGTGCAGGAACAAGATACCATCAACAGGTTCACTGAGGAATTCCAGAAAGTAGCTTGGCAGCAGAAGCCAATGAGTGAACCAATCACAAGGTTGCTTTGAAGTACTTGGAAGTCATTCCATAGGGTAAAGTGGTAAATTTCATGAATTGACACCAATATTTGGTCGTAAACACGTCCTTTCCAAAGGCAGTCATTCAAGGACGAGTTTGCCAACTCCAATATGTAGTATGTCCAGGCCGAATTTTCATAAAATTATTATGCAACTCAGCCATTTCAGTTAGGTGTATCTATAGCTAAATTGAACATTCATTTGAAAAAGAGCTAATAAACATAAAAGAGAAAAGATATTATCTGACGGTTCAACTTCATTCACAACCAAATTAAAGTAATTGACCATATAGATGCACATAATTTCTGTCCAAGGAAGCAGGTAACATATATAAATTACTGTACAGATTGGTAGCACATCACGGGTATCTTAGTATAAATGACGAAACAGACTCACAACACATTATCCCTAAAAAGAGGAAATAGGTGTTGCAATACCTGGTAGGATATGAATGATATAAAATGCATGAAGCATGAAAAGATAACTGATATTCGAATCATGTTGTGTAAATAAATGATGTCTTTAATAACATCAGCAATAAAAGTGAAAATTATTGCAGATAAATTGAATATTACCACCATAAGCTATTAAAAAATATTTGATTGATTTGACAAGAAACATGATACTTCTCTTGTATTGGAAGAACATTTCATATAATGGGTCTGTTTTCTTGTAATTCTAAAATCAAGTTCCTTCCGTGAAAGATTCAGAGCTCACACCACTTCAGGATATTTAACAGCCACTCTTAAGCAAAGACGCTAAGAATGGAAAGTACATGCATTTTGAAACATTATCATAAAATTTTCACAAAATGATAATGGAAATATTTATCATGATCTTTTTGAAAATATCAGAACTTTTCAAAATAGTGAGACATTCTTACAAAACTATAGTGATAGTTGTGTTAAAATATTTTACCTTCAAATAAAATGCTTCCAAAATATATTATTTTTATTATGTAAAAAAACATCAATACATTTAGTTGTCTTTTTGTGCTTTTCTCAAAATCACCAAGTGCTCTCCAAGAATTTCCTGAAAAAAAAAATACATTTTTTCTAGATTTTTCAAAGATATTACCAATACAAATACTGGTAACCATACAATGTGAATGTGTGGGACATGCAGAAGAAAAAATGTGGAATATGCCCAAAGTGATATCAGTTACCTTTCCAACGTCATTCCTTCCCAAATCAACCAGCATAATGTGCTCAGCACGTTGCTTTTCATCATTCAGTAGTTGATGTTCTAACATTTCATCTTCCTTCTCTGTCTTGCCTCTTCTAGCAGTCCCTGCAAGTGGCCTATTGATAATCTTGTTCTGCCAATAAAGGAGAATCCTTTATAAAAGTTCAGAAGAAAAACTTAAAATTTTAAAGACATAATGAGAGAATGGAAGATATCATTAGTATTGATACAGGCAGACACAAAGTAAGCAAGCAAATTATCCCAAAAATATGAGGAATTATGACAAAAAGTTTTGGAACTCTACCTAGTAATCTAGTTTGATTACAGTTCTGCTATTTAATCAGGAAAAAAAATTGAAAGATTTAAAGCAAAAAATATATATTAGAATAACTACCAACAGCATGTGACCTTCTCTAGTACATTGAGAAACATGTATATACATATTTAGAAGCAAAATAATTAATTGATGAGAGGAAGATTTGCAGAGACATTCATCTCCACTTCATTTTATCAACCTCGCGGACCAGTAAATGAGGATCCCTGACATATGATGTATATATTACCTGCTTATTATTTGTAATATGCATAAAATCTCTTTTTATGATGACTCAAATTCTTTTAGTTGCTTTACCATCAAATCCTTCCATATGATTTCCCCTATAAATATTCTCCTTTCATTGAATGGCCTCCATGAGGTCATGCAGTTAGTCTTGTTAGGCGCATGTGTCCCACCCACAGACTAATCACCAACAAAAATAAATTCCAAGGGTTATGCATAAGCAAGCCATAATCACAGGTTCTACACGTAAATGGGAAGATATTAGGGCACTGTTTTGCAAGGTCATTTAGTTCAGAAAGTCAATCAAAGGCTATTTGTTTTACTCGGCATTCTTAATTAGAAACCTCATACCCCATAACTTTATAAAATGCATACTACAATACTAGAAAATACAAAAAACAGACAGGTACAGCCCATGTGATGGTATATCCCATAACAAAGTAACAAGTGTACCAAGAAAAACACCATTTGGGATTAAAACTTAGCCTAGTCTCTGAGAAGGCAGAGCTTCCTATGGGACAAATGAAAAGTCGCAAAAACGACATACTGAACCTAGTAGGTGCCCAGTTGGGATTTGCAAATACTTCTTCACACGAAATGCTAATAAAATGAAATTAATCAATGTGATGTCCTATCAGCCTCTTTTTTCATGTCTTTTTGGTGACTGAATGAAGTTTCACTTTCACCCTTTATAGAGATTTGCTAGATGATCAGCCACTTCAACCATAATGTTTTTTACCTTAAATTAAAATGACAAATAATATTCTTTAAATATCTAGGCATTTGCTCATATACATCCATTTAGAACCGCGTCAATGACAGAAAACAAAATTTTAAGGAGAAATAAGTGGTAAACATAGTGGAGACATGAAAGTGCAAAAAGCATAATTGGATTTCACCAAAAAACTGGTAAGAATAAGCTCCAACAATGTTTCCTTTGGTTCTTCAAGTCATCAATAAATGTGCAACAAGATAACCATCAGAAGCAACCCACATAGTTAGTGAACAAATTTCTTACCTTCTTTACACGAGTCAGAATTTCAGGGCTTGAAGCAACTAATATGCAGCCTCTAGCCTGGAAAAAGGAAAAATCCATCATAACATGATAATAGGGCCAACAACAAAAACAAACTGGTACAACGAGCAGAAACCCACGTAATACCTTAACTAAACCAGATAAATCACAGACCAATAAACAATAAAAGAGGTACATGAAGTAGAAAGTAGACGCACTTGCAAATAAGTCATATATGGACTTGGATTCACCATCCTCAATGCTCGATACACTTCAAATGGGTCTGCAAATGTTCTTCGCTCAAACCTTTGGCTCAAAACAATCTGAAAAATATCTCCAGCTAAGATATGCTCCTTGGCCTGCAAGACAGCTTGCTTGTACCTTTCACTTGTCATGTTTGACATTTTCAATGAAGTATCAAAAAGCTGATTGTATACTTTTACAGAGCCTGCCGACAGCCTTGGCCTGGCAATTGCAGCTTAAGTTATAGATATGAAAGTAGCACTCAATATGACTAACCGTAAGAATAACACCAACTAAAGCAACAAAAATGCAAAATCAAGGATGATGATAAAGAATCAACTTACGTGTCAATATCTTGCACCCTAGATAACAGAATACTCAACCGCTTCTTCCCATCCTCATAGGCCTCTTCAGCTGTGGCATATTGGGCTAGGCAAACCCAGTGGATCACGTATGCTTTCTGAGAAGATCACTACCCATATCAAATCATATATGGGAAAATGAAGTCATCTATAAGGATAACTACTGCAGAGTAGAGATATTTTGGTTTCGCAAAATTGACAGTGGATAGATCCAATCCAAGTATGTGATGCAAACAATATGGAAGAGCATTCAGAGGATATGCTGGATCTCAGGTCCACAATGGACATAGGATCAATTCGATTCCTGTGAAGTTTTGTATTGCTAAATGAAGTTAAACATTATAGTGTCTTTCAACCAAAATTTTTAAAATAAAAATTAAGCAGTAAGAGAGAATAAGTGCACCTTCTCCACATGATCAAACACTATGACATCATCGTAAAGTCCCAGATGCAAATCTGGAAGGTTTCTATCATCCTTGGGAGCAGATGAGAAAGGTATCTTCTTTTTCTCTACATAGCGAACGGTATCATATGAAAAAAACCCAACCCAACCGCCTGAAACCAAGAAAAACTTACATGTGACATATTTATAGTTAAATTTTACAAAACAAACAGAGGAGACATCAAAGAAAAATCACTGCAGAGGTGGCAACAAGTTGTCAATATGCAACATAATATTTGACTCTTTCTGTCAGATGACTGACATGGATGATCCGAAGGGGAAAAATGAACAGAGCATAACATCCCCTATAAGGACAATTGGACTTGTGGTTGCTACAGTCTAAGCTAGAAATGCCACAGAAGGATTCCCTCAATTGTTTTCAATTCATTGCAATCTGTTCAATTACATGTAAATCACACAAGCAAAACGGAATGCAGGGCAAAACAAAACACACAACAGGAATATTGCTGGCACAGATGGAGGAAAAAGGAAGAACAGAGGAACCATTTGAGGACTACACTAGAACGTATAAACAAAATCAGACTGGGGAGCATTATGCAGATTAACATTCCAGACAAGAATCTCAAGATTAGGCATATATGAGATGCTTGTCACATTTAAAATAGTGATTCATGCATTACCAGCTTGATTGACATGGCGCTCAATGAAAAACCAAAATTTAGAAACATGGTAGGCAAGGCGACGGCAAGACATGTGAAAACTGAAACACAGAAACATAAGAAATGGGTTTAGACTAAAACAGAAACAAGAATAACAAAGCCAACTGGGAGCAAGTTAGCAGTAATCTGTAAAAACTTTTTTCTGGCACTTTTTTTTGTGTATTTACAATTTACTGCACCTATCTTATGTTATGAATGCTTCCAGAATCCGTTTTACAACGGAATTAGATTACGTTAGCTTGTTTGGGGATCAACGCAAATCTATTTTGGGTATGTTTTCACATTTCCATCGTTAGCTAAATTTTAAGCCATAGTAGCTGGAGGTGACTGATTAAAATCTAAGGTGAATGGCAATACTAAATGGATATATTTGAGATGAGTTGTGTTGGTTTATATGGGTTATTACGTGTGTTAGCTACTCCGTGTACTGATATGAAGCAAAAAGCAAATACGATGCTCGCCTATTGTCCTTAGGAAACACAGAGAGTTCATTACGTCATCCAGATCAACGGATGCTGGTTTCAAATTTTTTTGTTTTTCAAGCAAAAGCGAGAATAAAATGATACGAAACAAGATGACACACCGCAAAAAGCATCCGGAAGCCCGTCGATCAATTGGGGCTTCCATTTCTCCATAATCCTTCTGGGTATCACCATAGGATCTTCAACAAGCTCTTTAGTCCTTTTCCCCTTTCTATGATCCATAGTGGTCACAACGTTCTCCTTTGCAACGATCTCCAACGACGGTTGCGCCCCAAGAACACTGTACCTCCCCTACCAGAAGAACAACCGAGACCACAATGAGCCCCACATGATTCCAACAACCCAAACGACACGAAACTAACAAATGGGGTCTGTCAATTGAGACGTGAAGAAGATGAACGACAGTTTAACCGGAGGCTTACGACATTCGTTCCCTTGTAGCCTTGCTCAACGGTCTCGAAGAGGAAGCTAGGAGCCTCCCGATCGTCTTCCTTCACCAAACAACGGTAGGCAAGGACGGGATTGAGATGATCGGAGAATATGCATCTGTAGAGCGGCACAACGTTCCCATTTTTCGACGCCTCGACGAATCTCAACGCATCGTCCGAATCTGTTCCGATCACAACGCACCAAAAATCACAAAAAAAGAAGGAAACGAAAACCAGAAGCCCCAGTTCCCCAACAGAAGAGAGAGAGAGAGAGAGAGATAAAAGGATGGATTCAAGCAAAGCCATACCAACAGAGACGGTCGAAACAGCCATGCATTTCACCAGAGGGCGAGTACCGAGCTGCATAGGAATCCTCCTCCTGCTTCCGCCATTGCCGAAACGAAAGGTGAAGTGGAGATTAGAATTGTGGGTGGTGGCGGAAACGCTGAGACAAAGCATCTCTTTAGTGCACCAGAGAGAAGAAGAAGAAGAACACGAAAGCGTGCTGCGAGAGGGAAAGGGAGCTGAAAATGATGGTGGCAGAGGCCAAAGAGAGAGTCCTTCCAGGTGTTCCTCTCTAGAGCAGGAAACGCTTCCTTTACTTCCGAGTCCAACTCCCACCTCCTGCCTTACTTTTTAGCGCCAAATCCTCTTTAAGAGGGGGAGAGACCAACGGCCACGTGGAAGAGGGGGGAAGGAGGAGAGATCATATTCATATTGATACAATGGTACATAAATAGGCTTCTATAGAGGTCAGGCGTCGCAATAATGACCAAGATTTTTTTGGCTTACGCGCGTTAATGACTAGGATAAGATGTCTCTTTTAGCGAGTAAAAAGGGTGGTGAATCTTTGATGTGGACTGGGATCAATAATTACGTGTAGTTGCAGGAGTCCTGTCTCGTTTTCGCGCTTCTATAAACGGCTTCAGCATTTTAAGAGGGTGTGAAATGTTTGGTGGTGTTGGTGGGTGGATCAGGGTGCAATGTGTTCGCATGCTTTGTGCTGCTGCACCGGATCACCACCATCTGCTCCTGAGCCAGCAATCTATGAAAACGGGCGTCTTTGTCACTATGAAAATGAGCCATCATCACCTCAATCTGGTTCAAATGTCTCTCAAGATTTTGCCGAGAAAAATTGGAGATTTATGAAAATTTGAAAAAACGAGATTTTGCCCTTTTTTTTAACGTTTGTCACTATACTCCCCCCTCAAGGCCGGTTGCAGAACATGGGCGTCTCTTGGGTTAACAGGTGTTATCTATGTAAGCGTGTTGTTAAGTTGCCTCTTGGATATGGAGGATGGTGGTGAATAAGTTTGGAGTTTCGTCAGAATTTAATTCTCAAGAGCTTTTATGGTGTTTTCCTAAAAAACTTTTTGGGAAAAAAATGGTTGGAGCGATGTTGGAAGCAAGTCTTCCATTTGGTGATTTGGAGGATCTGGTTTGTCATGATCAACATATTCTCTCTTGCTCTCAAATGAGGTTTAGTTTATGGGCCATTTGCTGTGATATTTTTTGGAAGTTGCGTTGGTCCGATTCAGATTGGTTGAAGGCGTTGCATTATGACATAATAATCCCTTCTCTTTGGCCTTCATATGATGTTCAGCATATTGACATCCAAATATATTCCTTTCGCGATCGACTCTCCTTAATTATTGCTTTTTTGGTTGGAAGGAATAATGATGAATTCATAATTGTTGTAGCTAACAGGTGTAACTCCAATTTGATATTGAATGAAACTGTTGAGCTCGATGTTGATTGATTCCTTTCAGGACTCCATTTTGATTGCTACTAACAATAGGAGATGGTGGGTGTGGCTTAAGCAGATTGTTTCAGATCAAATCAGGTTGACTCGTGTTATCGTTTTTTTGGATTCTTACTACTACTCTCTTTGTTACATTTCATACTGTAATCCCTGTGTGTCCATTTTGTCAGCTATTGAGTTTTGTTCCCTTGCTGGGTGATTGTATTGTAAAATAGACGTTGCGGTTATCACTCAAATCAGTAAATAGAGAGTTGGCAATTTTTATTTATGAAAAATGTGGGGCGCATTGATTTTCTTACTTTTTTCAGTGCAATCACATGAATTCCCATTTACTCTTTTGAGATTTCATATTTATCTAGTCATCACTCATCACTGGATCCATTATACGTACCCAAGTGTATTTTTTTTTTGTTTTTTGAAAGGCAAGCTGGGTTAGGCAGACCCCTACCAGTTAAACAAACCTGCAACGTCCCAACATAAGGTGACAGTGCACTAGCTGCTCCTACCTGACAAGCTGAGCCCCCACTACCGTTGTACCCAAAGTGCATGGTTGAATGCACTTTTAGAGTTTAGTCCCGTTTCAAAATGGGAGTCTTAGATACACATGTGCATCATGTACTTCTTGTATGAGATCATAATCTTATGAAAGGCACCAAAAGTTGCCACCGGGATTCTTTGTGATCATGCAGGAAAAAGCCAAATGGGTTCCACTCATCCCCTATGTCATCCTTATCTTAGTACCCTTAATTGGGATGCCATCGATGCAAGTTGTTTTGATCAAATATTGAGACTCCATAAATGTGATCTACATCAGTCATTTAGTGAAGATCGACGTTTAAATCATCTAAATCTAACTTGTATTTGGGATTTTTTGACAATTCAAAAGGCAAAGGTTGACAAAACCCGAAATTGTGATTTAAAAACTCACATTTTTTTGCCAATAAAATATGATTCAAGGTTAGATTCTTATTAAATCGACTATGTTGAAACCATCTAAATGCTCTTACCTACACAGCCACATGCATGCATGTGAGAAAAGGGTGGATTCATTCCGATGAGTAGTCACACCACAAGGGCCCTCTACTAGAAGGAGTAACAAATTAAGTTCTTGTAAATAATTAAACGCAACCTAAAAGTTGGGACCATAAAAGGTTCTCATACAGAACTGGTAGCTTAGAAAATGGAGAGGGTGGTGTATTTTAAAACTTATGTAACAGCATCATGATGGGACGCATAATCTTTCCTGACAAATGCAATCTTGACCTCTTGAAGGTTTCAAGCTCAACTAGGCGCAAGACTGCGAATTCCTCTCTAGTTGGTGAAAGTTTTTCTTCTCTATATGCAAAAACCATACCTAGAGATGGGAAAAGTTTTCTTCTTTATATTGCAATCCATCAACCTTTTATCATCTTTATTATAAAAGAAACCACTTGTGCAAGGCGGTTGGGTTGGGGATGTATTCATATGGGCACGGACACTTAAGTATCTCAACCATTGCTTCAGCAACCCCCCCATAAATGTTAAACATCCATGTATAGAGATGTAAACGGTTCCAATTCGGTTAGGATCTAGGCATTACCATGTCCAGCTTAATCAGGTTTGGCCTAGTCAGATTTGAATTTGGATGAAAAAAGAATAAATCAAACCCAGATCCGACTAGCTTAAAACCCAGTGTTTACACTTAATCGGTCGGTTTTTTAGTCGGATTCAGGTTTTAATCAGATTTAGGTTTTTTAGTCGGATTCAGGTTTTTTAGTCACCTCCAAGTTCGGACCATGCTCCCAAGAAACTCACATTGTCATAACAGAAGAGTCTCGGGTTCAAATCTTACGAGGGTTATCCTCCAGCTTGTCTACTGAGGGGCAAACAAAAGAGAGAGAGAGGCACCCCAGGCCTTTTCAGTTAAACTCATGCCCTCAGAACTATTTTTGTAAAATTTGTACCGCCTCAACAAATTTTAAATTAGGCCTTAAAATGTTATACCTTTTAAATGTCGGTGTTATCCAAGTGGAAAATTTTCCAAAGAGCGTGATTTCCTATCCTTTTCCAAGGAAAATGTCTTATACTGTTGTACACCAATAATTAACCATCCATCTTAAAGATGGAGTGAGTTCAGCAACCAAAGTCGGTGGCATTACACACCGTTATATTGTGACGTACTGCTAGAGAATTCCAATGCAGCATTATTTGAGGTGGAGACCTTTATTTAATTCTTTGTATATTTAATGAGCAAAAATATGAAAAAACGGGTCACTGACACTCTTGATAATTTAATGATGAACTAGTAGTTGGTAACAATTGGCACAAGTTTGTGTATTTAATATTGTCTTTAAAGAACAAGGGTGTCATGCAACTAACCCTAGGTTGGTCTCTTGGGACAGCTGAAGTGGCTCACAAAAACTTGAATGCCCAACTTAAAGAAGCCATTACCCAAACTGCTAGTTCCTAGTGGTTTCTTGACGGGCCTGATCATGGCTTGGTTGGATCTACTGCAGGATTCCAATTACGTCTTTCTTTTTATATTCATTTTCAAAGTTTCGTATACAAGGCAACTCATATAGGAAAAATTAACGATTGCATAACTCTAGCATCAAGTTAGTGAAACATTCCCACTCTTCTTTTTCTTGTTTGGCTGCAACTTGTAGTTTCAGGAGAAAATGTTTTTGTTAGAAAAGTTTTAAAATATTAAATTTTGATGATGTTGTTTACTACCAAAAGTGTTTTGAAAAAGTTTAGTCCCATATCTAAGAGAGAAAAGTTTCCAAGAGGTTTAAATAGAGAGTTTGTTATCTATTCTTTACTTTGGTAAGCCTAGAGTCTTTAGGTGGATTGCGGACGTTGTTGTGCATCATGCAACAATGGACGCGTCGTTCGTGCGTGTGTGCGCAAAGATGCTTGAGGCGCAATGTGGCGTTTTGATGGCGCACTTTGCATGCTCGCAGCGGTGCGAGGTGCAAATGTCCGTTTTGGATTTTCGGTTTTGAGATATCTGGTCGTTTAAAAGGTTTTAATAGCATTTATATTGAGTTTATGGCGCTTTGTGACTGTTGGACGATTTTGAAGGCCTTTGATTGACAGTCAAAGGTGGGTGATCGTTCAAGGACCTTTTCATCCTATTTTCAAACTGTCTGGATTATGGCCATTAATCTCATTTATCTCAAAACATTTTGGCCTTTCTCACAAGTCTATAAATCTCTTCATTTTCCATCTTTTGAATCATTGAAATTTCTGACTCTCCAGTTTTCTCTATTCTTTCTTCCCGGTTTTGGCTTGCAGAGTTCATGTGTGAGAGAGGTCATCTGTTCTTGCGAAACAGTGACTCTCTTGAGGTTCAAGCCTAGTTGTATCCTAGGAACTCAGTCGTAACAAAACTCTTTTTTGCATCTTCGAAATTCTTGAAGCGGGGCGATTGAAGTTCTAAAGATAGCGATCTTAAGAACATGCCTCTAGGCTTGAGATCTCCTTTCTCAAATTCTTTTTATTACAAGGTTGGAATAACAATTTTAGAACTTCAATATGGCCTCTGGTTCAACATTCAACTCCATCAATCTGCTTAGCCATGACCTTGAAAAACTAGATCGATTTGATGGGTCAAACTTCAAGCGGTGGCAATCAAAGGTCTCTTTCTTGTTGTCCGAGTTGTATATCGACTATATCCTCAAAAGGCCCTGTCCCACTGTCGCTGTTGGAGAAGTTGAGATAGAAGAACAGAAGAAAGAGCGAGAGAAGTGGCATACTGACAACTACCGATGCAAAGGGCATATCCTGAACACTTAAGTCGATTCTCTCTTTGACATGTATTCACCATTGGAGTTGGCTGGAGAGTTGTGGAATGCTCTCGAGATCAAGTACAATGCAGAAGATGCTGATAACAAAAGGTTTATCATAGATCAGTATGTTAATTTTTTTATTGTTGATGATAAGCCTATACTTGCTCAAATTCATGAGATGCAAATTTTAGCCTATAAGATCAAAGGAGAATGTATGTATCTTGATGATGACTTCCAAGTTGTTGTCATCATTGGGAAACTGCCGGATTCCTGGAAAGAATATAGGAATCACCTAAAACATAAAAATGAGAAAATTACTTTAGATGGTCTTCTTAAGGACATCCGAATTGAGGAGGAGACTCGTCTTCGTGACAAAAAGAATTTGAGTCCTAAAGAAGGTTATCCTAAAGTGAATTTTGTTAGTAACAAGGGTGGCAAAATCATGAAAACCCAGAAATTCAAAAAGAATTTCGTGAAAGAGAAAAAGCCAACTCATAAAAAGAAAATTAGTTGCTATGTTTGTGGCAAGTTTGGTCATTTTGCTAGAGAATGCAGAGGACAAAAGAGGACTGGTCCTAAGCCAAATGAGTCAAAAGAGAGGCTTGTTGTTGTAATCTCTGAAACATTTATAATGGCTGCAAATAAGGACTGGTACCTTGATACTGAAAGCACTGTTCATGTGGCAAACAACAGGAACTCGTTTAAGTCGTATGAAGTAGTGAGGGAGGGATGCAATCTCTTTATAAGAAACTCTTCCTCAACTAAAGTGCTGGAAAAAGGGATTGTAGAAATTAAGTTCACCTCCGGGAAAGTCCTAACACTTGAGAATGTGCACTATGCTCCGGAAGTTCAGAAAAAATTAATCTTTGTAGATCTACTGTCACAAAATGGCTTTAAGATTGTTATTGAGTTTGGGATTATAACTGTGACCAAAGAAAAAATCTTTGTAGGAAAAGGGTTTGCCACTAGTGGTATGTTCAAGATGAGCATAAATGAAGCTACTACTTCTGTTTATATGATTGACTCATATTTTCTTTGGCATTCACGATTAGGACATATAAATTCTCGTTGCATTCATAATATGAATAATTTTGGTCTTCTTTCTTGTCATGTTAGAATAGAACATAATCATAAATGTGAGACATGCATTCAAACAAAGCTAACTAGACTCTCATTTTCTAGTGTAGAAAAGAATTATAAATTGCTTGAATTAGTGCATTCTGATGTGTGTACGATGGATAATGTTTTGAGTCGTGGTGGCAATATATACTTTATTACCTTTATAGATGATTACTCAAAATTCTGTTATATTTATTTGATGAAACATAAATCTAAAGCATTTTCCAAATTTCTTCTTTATCTTGTTGAAGTACGAAATAGGTTTAAAACAAAGATTTTACATTTAACAACAGATAGAGGAGGTGAATACTTAGGTGGAGAATTTGATAAATTCTGTAGAGATAATGATATTATCCATCAAACATCAGCTCCTAGAACTTCTGAAAAGAATGAAGTAGCAGAAAGGAAAGCAGAACACTTGTAGAAATGATGAATGCTATGCTTCTTAATACAGGTTTGTATTCCAACTTATGGGGAGAGACTATACTTTCTGCTTGTTATATTCTTAACTGAGTTCCTTATTCCAAATCTGAAAAATTACCTTATGAATTGTGTTTTGGTAAGAAACCTAATCTTAGTTATTTTCGTGTTTGGGGTTGTTTAGCATATGTTAAAATTTTAGAAAATAAAAGGAAGAAGGTTGGACCTAAAACATTTAAATGTGCATTTGTTGGGTATGCTGAACATAGTAAAACATATAGATTTCTAGACATTGTTAATGATGTTATTGTAAAATCTAGAGATGCATCTTTCATAGAACATAAAAATGCATTTGATTCTCTTCTTGATGGCAGCCAGATTATAGTAGATGAACATCATGTTAATGACGTGATTGAATATTTTAATGATTGTGTTGATGAACTAGAAATTGAAGTTAGACACAGTAAACGCATTAGAAAACCAACTAATTTTGGTTCTGACTTTTATACATTTCTAATTGAGAATGATCTTGTGTCTTTTCAAGAGGCGATGTCTTCTCAAGATGCTACCTTTTGGAGAGAAGCTATTAATGATGAAATAGAATCAATTATGCCTAATAATGTTTGGAAACTAGTGGACTTACCTGTTGGTTGCAAAACTATTGGCTGCAAATGAATTTTCAAAAAGAAATTAAAAGTTGATGGTACAATCGATAAATTTAAAGCTCGTTTGGTTGCAAAAGGTTTTAAACAAAAAGAAGGTATTGATTATTTTGATACTTTTGCTCTTGTAACCAGAATTTCTACTATTAGAATTATGATTGCCATGACTGCCATATATAAGCTTCAAATCCATCAAATGGACTTGAAAACGACCTTTTTGAATGAAGAATTAAATGGAGAGATATATATGGAGCAACTTGAAGGTTTTGTAGTGCTAGGGCAAGAGCGCAAAGTTTGCAAACTTGAGAAATCCTTATATGGATTAAAGTAAGCCCCTAAGCAATGGCATGAAAAATTTGATAGTGCTCTAGTACATAATGGTTTTAAAATTCATGATGTTGACAAATGTGTCTACAGTAAAGTAGATTGTAACTCAATTATCATTATTTGTTTATATGTTGATGATATGCTTATTTTGGGTTCCAATAGTGAATGCATAAATCACAAAAAAAGATTTTTATCTTCAGTGTTTTGTATGAAAGATTTGGGTGTGGCAGATGTTATTTTAGGAATCAAAATTGTAAGAAATGATAATAGCATTGCATTATGTCAATCACATTATATTGAGAAAATTCTTACAAAGTATGGATATATGAATATTTCACCGGCATGCACACCATATGATCAAAATATGAAATTGACTTCAAATGTTGGTGCAAGTGTTCAATAATTAAAATATGTGAGTGTTGTAGGTAGTCTTATGTATACAATGAATTGCACAAGGCCTGATATTGCTACCTGGTTACTAGTGAAATACTTCAGACCTTTCATGATATGAGGGCTTTTATAGATACTAGAACTATTTTGGACCATGCCCCTCTTTGCTCACGCTAAGGGAGGGTTGGCCAGGGGGAAGAGATCATTCCGGTTTGAAGCTTGGTGGTTGAGGGACCAAAATTTATGTTCCAAATTGGTTGGCTGATGGTTAGGGGTTCAAGACACAAATTGAGCAGCATTACGTCTCACCATGAATTGGATAAGCTTCAGTCATATTATTCATTGGTCTCGTACGTTGGGCAGGGCCAAATTTCACCTTCTTAATCAATGGCAAGATGAACTCAGGGACCTTCAAGCAAGCTCAATGCAACACGTCTCAAAAAAAGAGTGCAACTATCTAAGGTTCAAGGAGGAGGAGTTGATCTCAAACATTGCAGAATGGTGCACAAGAGAAGAATTGAGGTGGAAGCAACGTGCGAAAGTGCATTGGTTTCGTCAAGGGGCTAGCAACATGTGTTATTTTCGTTTGTGTGCTTCCTCTCAGAGGACTAATTATTTTATGTGCTTACGAATCAATAATCGGGTGTGTAAGGGGTGGATATTCTCGTTAGTGTTAAAATACATGTATGTATATATATATATATATATATATATATATATATATATATATATATATATATATATATGTGTGTGTGTGTGTGTGTGTGTGTGTGTGTGCTTCCTCTCAAAGAACTAATTATTTTATGTGCTTACCGATCAATAATCGGGTGTGTAAAGAGTGGATATTTTCGTCAGTGTTAAAATACATATATATATCCAATCATACCCGATAAAGGGTATTTCTGTAATTCTACCCAATAGGGGCATTTTAGTCTCTTTTATTTTCCTTTTTCTTTTTTCTATTTTTATTTTCCTAATTATAAATGCAAATAATGAATAAGCATTGGGGGTCCCAACTAAGAGTCATCGGACCCCCAACGGTCATAAATATGATCGTTGGGGGCCCAACAACTCCTTGTTGCCCCCCCCCCCAATACCCTCTCTCACTCTCTCTCTCTCTTTTGCTTATAAATAGAGGGGTAAACCTCTTTGTAAAGTGTAGCTTTTTCAAGCCTCTTTTTCTTTATAAGATCCTTCTTTTTAGCAAGCCCTTGTTGGCTTTGCATTTGTCAATTGTGGACTTGTTCTTTGCATCTTGTTTGTGAATGTCCATTGTAGGACATTGGGTTTATTTTCGCTTATTTTCTTACATGGTATCAGAGCAAGGTTGTGCTCTTATTTTTTTTCTAGTTTGAATCATACTTGTGTTTCCTTGTAAGTTGGCATCTCTCTTTTAGCTTCTCCTATCTCTATTTCACCATGGAAGATGAACAAAAGATCGACCTCACCTTCAAGCTAAATTGTACCAATTACATGGTATGGGCATCCACCATGGAGAATAACCTCAAAGGCAAAAAGTTTTGGGGCTATGTGATGGGCACCATTCCGGAACCTCAATTACAACTCACCAAAATGGAAGGAGGCCAAGAAAAAATATTAAAAGGAGGAGCACAAATTAAAGACATTGAAGATCATCAATTTTTGATTGAAGATTGGGAGAGTAAGCATGCAAAAATACTTGCATGGTTTATGAATGACGTGAAGCTAAAAATTTGTGCAAATATTGCCAAATTTTGTAAAGCTAACGAAGCATGGTTCTTCATGAAAGGTATGCACATTCAAAAGGACCTCGCTAGACAATTTTTTCTCCTAGAACCCAAATGGGTAGATAGTGAGGATATTGAACCTAGAAGGCAACAAATGAAAAAAGAACACTTTTTCTAATTTTTGCATGGGCTTAGACCTGAGTATGAGCAAGTTAGATCTTTTCTCCTCCATAGATCTAATCCTCTTCCCCTAAAAGACGCGGTTGCCGAAATATGCCAAGAAGAAGCTCGTCTTGGCATGACAAAATGGATAGATAAAGTCTTAGCCATTTTCAAATCCGAAAATCATGTTAAGACTTTTAAGCCTTTTCATTTTTGGAGGCAAAATGACTATAATGGCAACTACAAGAAAGCCATATGTCATCATTGTCAAGAACCGGGGCACATAAGACCCAATTGCCCTAAGATAAATGAAGCTCCCAAGCCAAGAGTTGATTTCGTTGAAGAAAACACACCAAGGAAGGAAGATTCAACAAAAGGAAAGGATTCCTTCTCTCTTGCTCAACTATCTGAGGCACTTCAATTGCTACTCAAATCTCCATCTACTTCAGGTACCGCAATTGCCTCCTCTTCTCCTTCAGGTATATCCTCTTGGATCCTTGATTTTGGGGCTTCCTTTAATATGACACCTCATGAGAATGGGTTATCCGACTTATGTCCTAATTCAAAAACCTCTTATGTTTCAAGTGTCGATGACACTTCTTTACAAGTCAAAAGTTTTATAACTCTAAGTTTTTTCAAAAAAAAATTTGTGCCAAATGTAAGGGTGGTACCTCAACTAAATTTAAATCTTCTTTTCGTTTCTCAAATTTCTGATCATGGATGTCAAATCTCCTTCTCAACTAAGGGTTGCTCTATACAGGATCTCTGGTCGAGGAAGCAGATTGGGCAATGCCATAGGAGGGGAGATCTCTATTACATTAGCAACTTGAAACTTTTCACCAACTCTTTTTATAACTATATACAAGATGAAAATATTGAAACTTGGCACCAAAGACTTGGACATCCAAGTTTCTAAAAAATGTACTCTTTTCTTTTTGAAAAGAAATTTTGTAATGAGAAATATTTTGTTTGCAAGAACTGTATTTTTGGAAAGATGAAATCTATTCTTTTTCCAAATAGAACTTTTGTGTCCAAAAGACCATTTGAGTTAGTTCATTCGGATGTTTGGGGCCCTTCTTCGGTCATATCGGAAGGTGGATACTCCTATTATGTTACCTTCATTGATGACTTTACTAGATATGTATGAATTTATTTTCTTAACTTAAAATCTGATGTCTTTGCCTTTTTTAAGAAATTTCATATGATTGTCAAAAAATAAATTTTAAGTAATATCTCTATACTTAGATCTGATTCGGGTGGAGAGTACTTATCAAATGAATTTCAAAATTATTTAGAAACAAATAGAATTTGCCATAAAAAATCATGTCCTAGAACTCCTCAACAAAATGGTCTAGTCGAAAGAAAATATAGACAAATTTTGGAAATCACTAGGACACTTCTTATTTCTAAAGAAATTCCAAAAAGCTATTGGGCCAAAACCGCTTTAACATCAACTTACTTGATAAATAAAATGATATCTTCATCCTTACAAAATACATCTTCATATAAAAAATTATTTGAAAGAACACCCGGTTTTAATAGATTAAGAATTTTTGGGTGCAAATATTTTGTTCTTTCACATAAAAAAGATAAATTATCTCTAAAGGCTATTGAATGTGTATTCTTAGGCTATGGAGAAAATAAAAAAAGATTTAGATGCTTCAACCTCAAAAGTAACAAATTGTATGTTTCTAAAGATGTAACCTTCTTAGAAAATGAAAATAGGTTTGAGAAAACTAAAAATATTCATGAAAGCGAATATGTTTTCTTGTTTGATCTTCTTCCACATGAAGAAGTGACTCCTCAAGAAGAGGTGATTTATAATGATAATTTGTTGAATGACCAAGAAAACATTCCTCTTAACAATATTGAAAACAAAAATGAGAATGATGTCATTGATAGTAGACCAATTTAAACCTATGTTCGACGTGGTCAATAAGTTCCAATAAATGCGTTGGAAAAATACTCTCAAGGTTCAAACATAGAAGAAACCTCTTTGAGAAGATCTGATCGAGTCTTCAATCCTCCTAATAGGTTTGTTTCATATGAGTCTTTAACACCAAAATATAGGTCATGCCTAATTACGTTACACTCGTTCCATGAACCATCTCACTATAACGAAGACAAAAATATTCTTCAGTGGGTCGAAGCCATGAACTTAGAACTTAGTGCCCTTGAAAAGGCAAAAACTATAACCTCATTACCTACTGGCAAGAAATCTATTGGATGTAAATGAATCTATAAAGTCAAAACTAAGAGTGATGGGTCATTAGAATGCTACAAAGTCCGGCTGGTAGCAAAATGATACGCTCAAGAATACAATATTGACTATGAGAAGACTTTTGCTCCTGTAGCTAAAATGACTAGTGTTAGGAATCTTATTGTTGTTGCTTCTGTCAAAAAATGGCATGTTTATCAATTAGATGTTAGGAATGCATTCTTAAATGGAGAACTAAATGAAGAGGTTTACATGGATCCTCCGCCAGGAATATGTATTGGTAATAATAAAATTCTTAAACTTAACAAAGTCTTATATGAATTAAAACAAGCCCCAAAGGCTTGGCATGATAAATTTAGTAACGTAATGACAAGTTTAAATTTTTGCTCATGATATATTAACACTGCTTTGTTTGTGAAAAGTGCAGGGTTTTCAGTAGTTATTCTTCTGCTTTATGTTGATGATATGATCATCATTGGAAGTGATGAGCAGGGAATTAATGACATTAAGAAGGTTTTGAAAGAAAATTTTGACATGTCTGATCTTGGTTTCTTAAGATATTTTTTAGGTATTGAAGTGGCGTACTCTCCCAGAGGGTACATTTTCTCTCAGATGAAACTCGCAGTTGGCATTTGTTCAAAGTCTGGCATCATAGATGACAAAAAGACAGAAACCCCTGAAGTTATCAATGCAAAGTTGAGGTTGAAAGATGGAACTCTACTTGAAGATCCCACTCCCTACCGCCAACTTGTTGGGTCTCTGACATACTTATCAATCACTCGGCCAGACATAGCTCATGCAGTTCACTCAGTCAGTCAGTTTCAACATGCACCTACAACAGTACATATGAGTGCAGTCTTAAGAATCATCAGATACATTAAAAATACTATAACTAAGAGAGTTTTTCTTTTCTCATCTTCAACACTTGTTCTAATTACTTATACTGATTCTGATTGGGGAGAAAATCCCAATGATAGAGTCTCAATTATTGGTTTTTGTGTATTCTTAGGTGACTTTATGATTACATGGAGATGCAAGAAGCAACACAAAGTATCATTATCCTCAACGAAAGCTAAATATCATGCAATGACCACTACAACCATGGAGCTTGTATGGCTTTGGAGTCTCCTCAGTGACATGAGCATAATCATCTCTACACCTTCGAAGATATGTTGTGACAATAAAAGCGCAATTTATATCGCAAGCAACTACACCTTCCATAAGCGTACTAAACACATTGAGATGAACTGTCACAATGTTCATGATGAATATCTAAGAGGAACTATAGCATTGTCGTATGTTACATCCGAGTAACAATTGACAGACTTCTTCACCAAAGCTTTAGCTGCTCCTTGATTCTTCTTTCTTCTCAACAAGCTTTCGGTCATGTCCTCGTAAAGCTTGAGGGAGGGTGTTAATATATATATATATATATATATATATATATATATATATATATATATATATATATATATATATATATATATATATATATATATATATATATTAACGGTGGCAATCGGGTCAGGTTGGCGGGTCGTGTCGGCGGGTCAGCATACCTCAACACGAACCCGACCCGTTTATTAAACGGGTCGGTTGTGGCAAACACGAACCCAACCCATTTATTAAACGGGTAACCCGACACGACCCGGTTAACCCGTTTAATAAACGGGTTGGGTCGGGTAAACAGGTTGGCGGGTGGATCGAGGTCGGGTAAACGGGTTGGCGGGTCGGGTTTGGGTAAACATGTTGACCCACCCGCCTAACCCGTTTATTAAATGGGTCAGCTGGGTTGGCATACCCCTAACACGAACCCACCCGTTTAATAAATGGGTTAGGTGGGTCGACCCGTTTATAACACGAACCCGTTTAAGCCAAACCCGAACCCGCCTAAGAAGCGGGTTGGCGGGTCGTGTTAGGTTTTGTCACCCCTATATATATCCAATCATACCCGATAAAAGGTATTTATGTAATTCTATCCAATATGAGCATTTTAGTCTCTTTTATTTACCTTTTTCTTTTTTTTATTTTTCTTTTCCTAATTGTAAATGCAATTAATGCATAAGCATTGGGGGTCCCAACTAAGAGTAGTACCCTTGGGGGCCCAATGACTCCTTGTTGGGGCCCCCAATGCCCTCTCTCACTCTCTATCTTTTGCTTATAAATAGAAGGGTAAACCCCTTTGTAAAGTGGCTTTTTCAAGCTTCTTTTGCTTTATAAGATCCCTCTTTTTAGCAAGCTCTTGTTGGCTTTGCATTTGTCTCGACTTGTTCTTTGCATCTTATTTGTGAATGTTCATTGTAGCTAGGACATTGGGTTTATTTTCGCTTATTTCCTTACCGTCAGGGCCAGACAATATTTTAAGCAGCATTTCTCCTCTTCTAAGGAACCTTCTTTTGATTTTAGTTTAATGGATTTCAAGGTATTTAATCAAGAAGCGTGTGGTATGTTGGACTCTCTCTTTTCCCTTGTGGAACTTCGGAGGGCACTCTGGAGCTTGCCTTTGGGCAAATCCCTAGGTGTAGATGGTTTCCCGGGTGAGATGTATCTAGCTGCATGGGACTTCTGTCGAGGGGACCAGATGGAGGTGATGTTGGAATTCCATAGAAACGCTAGACTGTCGGACAGGTGGGGCGGATCTTTATTGGTTCTAATACTGAAGAAGGAGAACTTGGATGCCATAGAAGATTTTAGACTGGTTTCCTTGATCAACACAATGCTCAAAGTCATTACCAAAACTCAATGTTATCTCATCAGTTCAGGCGGCCTTCATACCATGGAGATGCTTACACGACACGTGTTGCTGGCCCATGAGGTAATCCATTCGATTCAATCTTCTAAGAAGGTGTTTCTTCTTAAAATCGACTTGACTAAGGCATTATATTCTTTACATTGGATGTTTCTGATCAAGTGTTTGGAGAGGTTGGGGCATACGTGACAGGTGGCTGAAATGGGTCAAAGCGATTCTCAAATCTTCATCCATTGCAGTCAGAATAAATGACAAAAGAGGGAGTTTTTTCAAACTGGCGAGGAGCCTCCGACAAGGCAACCCACTTTCACCTCTTTTATTCATTGTTGCCATGGAAGGCCTCAGCACAATGTTGGACACAGCTTCTCTTCAATCTCAGGTCTATCTATGAACGGAATCAAGTCCAATATCCAGGTCTTCAATGATCCAGACGGGAATTTATTGGGCAAGGCTAAACAACTGTTAGGCTGTGAAGAGGGCAAGCGGCCCATGTAATACCTAGGCCTTCCCCTTCGCCTTGGGATTTTGTGGATCCCTTATTGGTCTCCTGTTGAGGACAAGGTGAGCAGAAGATTAGAGTCTTGGGTGCCCAAAGTTCTTCACCTTGGTATTTTGTGGATCACTAATCTTGGTCAAGCATGTTCTGGTATTGTTAGTGCAACACTTTATCATGATGTTTATGATGCCTAAGGGGGTAAGAGCCTAATGAGACTTTTTCAGAACTTCCTCTGTGGCGGCTCACCCGATGATCATGATTGGATAATGGCCTCATGGGAAAGGATAGCGACACAATTGGACTCGGGGGGGTGGGTATTAGGGACCTGGTAAGGCACAATAAGGCTCTTCTGATGAGGTGGTGGTGGTGGGTGATTTGCTCAGACAGGGGCAACGTTGCAAATGTCATGACGGAAAAATACAAGCTTCAGGATTGGCCATGGCAATGGCGGGAAAACAAGTCTTGGAAGAGAGGGTCGGGGTATATGGAAAGGTCGGCTGCATGTGCTGGAGCCTGGAAAACTTTTTACAAGGAGTCCGAATAAAGGTCGAAAAATGGGGGCTCACTAGTTTTTTGAGGGACGTGTGGCTGGTGGAGTAAGATCTTAGATCGTGATTTCCCGCTTTATTCCAGATTGTAAGGTGTATTAACAACACCATGAGAGAGTTATGGACAGAGAATGTGTAAAACCCAGGAAAAAAAACCTTTTGGGTCGGACCTAATCCAAACCGGGTAAAGCTTCCCCCCACCCCTCTCTTTTTAAGAGAGGGCGCGGGTTAGGGCTCTCAAACAGAAAACCCTAACCCTCCGTCGCAGCAGCTCGTCCCGTTGCCCCCGTCGATCCTCCTATCCGACCACTGCCGCCCCTCTTCGAGCAGCACCGTCGGCGCCTCCTCATCGGGCGACTGACCCGTCCGGCCACCTCACCCCCTCCTCCCTATTGGTTTCTCTCCCTCTCGAGCCTCCTTAGTCGCCGGAGCCCCCCCGTCCACGTTCCCTCTCCTTCATCTTCTTCGTCTGTTTGCCGGGACCGACGCAGGCAACCCCCACGTCGGCCACCTTGCCTTTAGGGGTGGCAAAACCTGACACTACCCGCCAACCGCCTCTTAGGCGGGTTCGGGTTTGGCAAAAATGAACCCGTTTAAAAAAAGGGTCGACCCGCATAACCCGTTTAATAAACGGGTCGACCCGCATAACCCGTTTATTAAACGGGCCAGGTTTGTGTTAGGGGTATGCCAACCCGCCTGACCCGTTTAATAAATGGGTTAGGCAGGCGGGTCAACCCGCCAACCTGACCCGCTAACCCGCCAACTCGTTTACTCGACCCAACCCGTTTATTAAGCGGGTTGGCGGGTCGTGTCGGGTTACCCATTTAATAAACGGGTCGGGTTCATGTTTGCCACAGCCGACTCGTTTAATAAATGGGTCGAGTTCAGGTTGAGGTATGTTGACCCACCAACCCGACCCGCCAACCCGACCCGATTGCCACCCCCTACTTGCCTTTCCCCTGTGCATTCGTCGGCGACCCTCGTTGTCTCCCTCAAGTGATCCCTCTCTCCCCCTGCGTTGTCTCCTCCTCCTCCTCCTTCTTCTTCTTCTTCTTCTTCTTCTTCTTCTCTGCCCCCGGTCCTATCCTTTTCGCAGTGGAGGGGTTGAGCACCCTCCCTGCCTCCCTACTCGTTTTTAGAGCCTGGGTGCTGGCTTAGCCTAATAGCTGAGCCCACCTCCCACCCCTGGCCACTGCAGGTAGGTCTGGGCTCGGTCTGACAGTCGAGCCCACCTGTCTCCCTCATACTATTTATCTTTTGAGCATTGTTCGTATACTCATGCCTTTCTCTTTCGCAGCTTGCACGATGAAGCATGCACGCGTCGCACAGCCCGAGACCTTCAGCTCGTACACTCGAGACATGCGTAACCCCTGAAACCTTCAAGGTAGGGGAAAGTTGTGCAAAGGACAATGAACAAACTTAAATTAAGCAATTAAAACTTAAAATGAGAAAAGAAAAGACTAAGGACAATATATATATATATATATATATATATATATATATATATATATATATATATATATATATATATATATATATATATATATATATATATATATGCATTTAACTTAAGGACGCAGTTTCACGATCCTTATCTTTTTATTTTTCTGTCTTTATTGCTTTTTGTTGCCGCCACGCTTAATGTGCTTAGGTTTTTCGTTTGTCTTTTCTTGTTTTTACCTTGCCAACGCTCTTCAGTGCATTGCCTTATGCATTTACTTGCTTGCAGGTTTGTTTAGCCGAGGTGTGGTTTCGTACCTCATGCATTGCCTTATGCATTTACTTGCTTGCATGTTTGTTTAGCCGAGGTGTGGTTTCGTACCTCGTGCACTGCCTCACACATTTACTTGCTTGCATATTTATTTGGTCAAGGTACGGTTTCGTACCTCGTGCACTACTTTCGAGGTTTTGCGTTTAATGCGCAGTTCTTTACTTTGGGGATCGATTGCACCATTACTGGTATCGCAAGGCATGCACGTCATGCTAATGCTGCGTTCTCTTTGGATGAAAGATCCATGGAGATCTTATATCCTGAAATGTTGTTCAGGTAGTTAAAAGTCAGGATCTTGTTGCATCACTTCTTTTGTGAGTTATTGCCATTGGGTTTCTTTTGAGAAAACCATACCCCTCTTATTGTGGTTGTACTTTTGAACATGTATGTTGCGTACTACGATGAGTAGGATGAGAGGTCTATGATTACCTCGAATGTGCAGTGGCACGTGATTAAAATCACATAATGATTATGTTTACACCTTCACAATAAGTTGACCCCTCTCATCATGGTTGTACTTTTAAACAGATACGTTGCGTACTGCGATGAGTAGGATGAGAGGTCTATGGTTACCTCGAAACTTGCAATGGCAAATTATTGAAATCACAAAATGATGACTATACCCCTTTACAGGCAAAATGCTCAAGTGGGTCTAATAGACTAGAGCATGTATAATGAGGCGGCAGTTAAGAAGCCCCCGTCGTGATCGTTTGTCATGATTCATCAAGAGAGAGGATGGATGATACAAAAACTCTGATGGACAGGTTGTTAACGACCACCTTATGAACAGGTTCCAATCATTTTCCAAGCACATCTCAATTTTTTAAAGCAAACATCATATTTCTCAAATTTGCATCTTTTCAAAATTCTATAGCACATGCCTGATTCTCTGTGCATTCTAGAAAAAGAGAGTATAATTTAGATAATTTAACTTAGTCAAAACACACATTTGATCCTTGGTTCGATTACCCCTAGTAAAGACGCCAGGAACGGTTGAACCTCGTACCGACAAGCGGATCCCATTCCACGAAATTTCCTTGCAAATTTTCAAAATGAAGGCGAGTAATTTTCAAAAACTATTTTCAAAACTTTGGTCGAGTTTGACTCGCAGAATCGTTTCTCTCTCTCATAGAGGGAGGAAAAAAATTTGTGATGATAACAACGATGACTGTAGAGATGACTTCGGGTAACTGCTCTCCCTCAATCTCTGGCTCAACATTTCCTTCCTCTACATTATCATGAGATGTTTGCATCTCCTCAATGATATCCTGAACAACAGGTGAATCAAGAGGATCTAAGTCAACAAGATCTTCAATGCTAGACTCAGTTGTCTCAAGCTTGTCAGTGTCTTCAATAGTCTGATCTTCCAAGAAAACAATATCTCGGCTTCTGACAACCTTTTTATCAATTGGATCATACAACCTGTAGCCAATTTTTTTATGCCCATAGCCAAGAAATATTCACTGCTTTGCTTTAGGATCAAGCTTGTACCTCTTATCTTTTGGAATATGAACAAAAGCTCTGCAATTGAATACTCTCAAATGATCATAGGAGACTTCCTTTTCTGTCCAAACTTTCTCTGAAACATCGTCATTCAACAGAATAGAATGTGACAAATTGATAAGGTCAACTGTTATCCTTATTGCCTCACCCCAAAAGGATCTTGGCAATTTGGAATGTGACAACAAATATCTGACTCTCTCAATAATGGTGTGATTCATTCTCTCTGCAACCCCATCCTGTTGAGGTATCTTTTTTACTGTCTTTTCATGCCTGATGCCATGATTGGTGCAATACTGATCAAATGACCCAATGTATTCACCATCATTATCCGAGCAAACAGATCTCAACTGTCTTCTAGTTTCTCTTTCAACCATGTCTTGAAAATGCTTAAATACACCTAGAACTTGATCTTTAGTTTTCAGTGTATAAGCCCGAACTTTTCTAGAATGATCATCAATAAAAGTAACAAAATATAGTGTACCACCAAGTGTCTTAACCTTTAAACGACCACATACATCAGAATGTACCAAATTTAGAACATGAGATTTTCTAGATACAATATTTCTACGGAATGATACTCTATTTTGTTTACCATGAAAGCAATGAACACATGTTTTCAAAGATGTACCTTTTATCTCCGCTAGAAGCTCTTTCTTGAACAAGACTTGCAATCCTTTCTCACTCATATGCTCGAGCCTTCTATGCCATAGATCGGTGGATGAGTCATTCTTCACAACATTCACAACACCCTTGCAAAGCTTTGCTTGCATAGTGTAAATAAAATAAGTCTTCTTTCCTTTTGCTAACACCATAGAACCTTTGAATAGCTTCCACCTTCCATCACTGAAATTATTGTTGTAGCCTCCATTATCCAACTTTCTAGCAGAGATCAAATTTAGTCGAATATCCAGTACATGTCTCACATCTTTAAGTAACAATTTGCAACCAATATTTATTTCCAAGCAAATGTCACCTATACTGATAATTTTTTATGCATCTTCATTTCCCATTCGAACATTCTTGAAATCACCTTGCGAGTAAGAAGTAAAGAAATCAGCCCGCAAGGTAACATGAAATGAAGCTCCAGAATTAATTACCCAATCTATTTCTTGTCCAATCAAATTAATGCTAGTATCATCACAGATAATCATGAGTTCACCATCTGTGATAACAACTATATCATTTTGCTTTTCTTCTGAATTTTTCTCTTTATTCTGATCTTTGAACTTGAGTTTTCTGCACTCTCGTTTCATGTGCTCTTTCTTGTTACAATAATAGTACTTGATGTCATTCTTTGAACTCAAGCTTGATCGACCTCTCGATTTGTCACGATTGTGCGGAGCCCTACTCTTACTCCTACATCTCTCCCATTTTTCCATCACAAGAGCTTTGGAGTGAGAAAGACCTGATGATTTTTTCCTTGTCTCTTCATTCAATAGATTGTTAGTAATTTGGCTCATTGTTACCATTCCATCAGGTGCGAAGTTACTAACTGTGACCACCAAGATTTTTCAACTTTCAGGAAGTGAACTAAGAAGTAATAAAGCTTGCAACTCATCATCAAAGGTAATTTTCATGGTGGCCAACTGATTCATAATGATGTTAATCTCATTCAAATATTCTGCAATAGAAGTGCCCTCTTTATATTTGAGATTCACAAACTTTCAAAATAGAAAAGCTTTGTTTACTGTCGTCTTTCTATCATAAAGATTCTCCAATTTGGTCCAAAGACCATGCACTGAATTTTCAGTAGAGACATGATGAAAAATATTATTATCAATCCATTGCCGAATGAAACCAACAACTTTTCGGTTTAGCTTTTTTCACTCATCATCTTTCATTTCTTCTGGTTTGTCGCTATCACCCTCTATGGATTCATCCAAATCTTTACAAACCAAAAGATCTTCCATTTTTGTTTTTCAAGTCATCTAATTTGTGCCATTCAAACTAATCATACGCCCAATGTTGCTTTCCATAATTTTCACACACAAAATATAACGAATCAAAACTGGATTAACGTTGCTCTGCTACTAGATGTTGAGAAAAACAAGCTTTCTCCCAAGTGAAAATCAATGGAAGCAATATATATATATATATATATATATATATATATATATATATATATATATATATATATATATATATATATCAACATAAATTAAAGAAACACACAAGATTTACGTGGTTCCCTCAAATTGAGGTACATCCATGGTAATCGATAGGTCAGTTTCTTTCACTATCTTCAAACAGAGTTTATAAAATGGCCAAAAGGCATAAGCCTTACAAACACACAAAGGTGTAGAGAAATAACAAGAGGAAAGACCTCACCAAAAATGAACAAATATTTTGAAGAACCAGCCGCACGAAGCAACCTTAAAAGGAAGTAAAAAAAAAACTCATCTTGCTAGTCGAACCACACCTCCCTAAATAGAGAATGAGATTCACATTTAATGTGAAAGACAAAACACCATTCACAAATCGCTATTCAGCTGAAGCGCCATTTTACAAATTGCTATTCAACTGAAGCGTCATTTCATAAATCGCTATTCAGCTAAAGCGCCACCCATAAATTGCTATTCAGCTGAAGTGTCATTTCACAAATCGCTATACTACAGAATACATAAATCAACCTCGAGACAATCAGAGGTTGTGCTTGGAAACCCCCCGCAATAATGAATATGTGTGGTTTCAATGAGCATGCCAATAAATGTTAGTTAACAAAGATTCTTATACAGTAAATAGATGGGTCCCACAAAGGAAGGAAACCCAACATGGAGATCACATGCCCCTGTTTGAGATGGCAGATTAATGTTGATGCTTTATGTCCTAAGAGTCTGACCATCTCTTTGGATTTCGACGAACTTACAGTTGCTGCCCAGTTGCGCCTGGTGCTTGTTATGCTAGGTGAGAGATGAATATCAACATAGATTGTGTTCCTCATCCATCTTTGAAGTAGATGGTGATTTTGGGTCAGTGCGGTTTGTTGGTTTTCTGGAAGCTTTGTTACTTAAAGATGATTAGCTGTTGTTTAACGTTAGAGAAAATTGTCATGTAAGCTCATCATTTGTTACCAAGGTTTGTCTGCAAATCAGAGTAGGGTGCGGTCATTGGGCACTTGGATTTTGGTTCACATGTGATTGGGTCAGTCCTTAGAGCCCAAGTCTGGATGGAATTGGAGATCAGTCCTCTTGCGACAACTTAGCAGCACTGGTTCATCCGAGCAACCAACGTTGGGCCTTATATATACATGCCCATGTTTTGCTGGAGAGAAATGGTTGTGATGGGTAAGTCTTTTTTGACGTTGCTCTTAGGTAGTAATATCACGATAATTAAATACCCATAGGGGCTTCCTGGTCTACAGTAATCAATCAAGATCATCACCCATGGACCACAACCTAAGAAAATAGGCTAAGGTAATAGGTGAAAATACAAATAACAAGTGATAACACTTGAAGGTATAATAAAAAATGCTAGATCACAAGCCGATAAAGTGCAAATACGCAAACCCACTAAGAGAAAATCACAAGCACATAAAATTCAATTACATAAACCCACAAAGGGGTAATGCCAAAAGGCTAAAAAGAAACAAACTTGAAAACTCTTTTTATGAATGAGGGGGAGAAACCCCTTTATATATATAATAAAAGAGAGAGTTAGAGGGGGCCATTGGGGATCCCAATAGATAGACGTTGGGGAGCCCCAACGTCTATACAAGTGGGGGCCCCAATGGTCCCAATAAAATAAAAAATTAAAAATAAAAAATTAAAAATAAAAAAAATAAAAAACCTAAATAAATTGTACATAACTTATATTACCCAGTGAAAAGACTAAAATACCCCTTTTAGGTATTTTGGATAAAACACACACACACACACACATGTCCCCTTAAACTTTATGTGGGAAAGACAAAAAATTTGAACATACAAAAAGATCCCAAGTCTTCAAGAGTCTTTTATGGAAATCACCATCTTTATAACACATCAGAGATTTGCAAATGTAAATCTTTAAAATGCTTTTATTGGTGATCGTTCTCAGACATTTTCATTGGTTATCTCCTTAATGAATTGAAGGTATCACATCTCAAAGATCATGTAAAGAAAGAACAAACCAAAAGAAGATTCTAAAAACACAAGAAAAATATTCTAGCTCAAGAGCTGCAAAATTTTAACAACAATATATTTTAAAGCAAGAATAGAATGGATTAATCAAAATTATAATAATTTTTTGAATCATTTGGTATTAAGAAAGACAAGAGGAGTATCCTTCAAAGATGAAATTAAATCATAATCAACTTATTTTTCATAGCATTGATCATAATAAGATTTTATTATTTAAACGATATATGATTTCAAAAACGAGATAACACAATGATGCATAAAAAATATTCTACGCATTTGAATGAAGCATCATATGAAAATATCGTCAAGAGGATCAAGCTCAAACACAACTTGATAAAGCTATTATATTCTTTCACTACAAGAAAAATCGTATTTAGTGACGGACATTTGCAATGGAAAAATTCATCGCAAAGTGCTGACAGATTAGCGAGAGACTAATATTCATCGCCAAAATAGCGATTATTTGCGATTTTAGCACCGAAAACTTTTCTATCGATAATCCATCGCAACCGAGCAATGGATTAGTGTGATCATCACAAAATTTTTCCTCTCGTAATATTCTCTTTCTTCCTTCTCTTTTTCTTTTCTAACCTCTTATTTTCCTCCTTTTTGAAGGGAGAAAGATAAAAGACAGAAAGGAAAGAGAAGAGAAAAGAAGAGAAAAAGAAGGAGAGAAACTCTTTTGCGGGTCTCACTTGACCTTAATTTTGAAAATACTTGAAATAACTCACCTCCGTTTTTGAAATATTTGCGGGAAAACTGGGAGACGAGATTCGCTCGTCGGTACGAGGTTCGACCGTTCCTGGTGCCTTTACCAGGGGTAATTGAACCAAGGGTCGAATTCATGCCTTTTGCTTTGCTAAGAAATTATGTAAGAATTTATCCTAAGTCTAATGCACAATGAATCATGCTTGTGCAAAATGCAAGGATGTATGCTTTTTTTTAACGTGTTTTGGAAATCTTCAAGTGTTTCTAAGATGAATCTTATGATAGAGTGAAGAAATGATTTCTAACTTAGAATTTAAGATTTAAAATTCTAAGTTTTTAGAATAATCAAGAGCTTTGGGAAAATAAATCTGGGTTTGGAAAGAGATGATTTTGAAGTTTGAGATAAAAGAAGAAGAAAGGAATTTTTCAAAGTCATAAATGGACTTTGAATCAGAATAGAGATGAAAATGGAATTGAATTCTAACTTTGAAATTTGAAATCAGAAGGAAAGGTAGAATTGGGATTGATTTGAATGTTTGGAATTCAAGATGGAATCTGAATCCTAAGTCTGGATTCTAAATAGAGTCCAAAATTGAATTTTGGATTAGGATCCGAAATGAGAACTTGATTTGAAATCTGGAAATGAAATGGAGTTGGTTCTAAGAATTGAAATCAAGATGGAATTTGGATCTGAAATTTTGAATGAAATTGGATTCAAGATTTGGAATCCAAGATGGTATTTGGATCTGAGATCTGAGATCCAAGATAGAGTTGGACTCTGGATCCTAAGATGGAATTGGATCTGAAGTCTGAGATCCTAAGTAGAATTGAATTCCGGATCCTAGAATGGATTTGGATCTGAAGTCTGAGATCCAAAGTAGAATTGGATTCTGGATCCTAGAATGGATTTGGATCTGAAGTCTGAGATCCAATGTAGGATTGGGTTCTGGATCCTAGAATGGAATTTGGATATGTAATCTGAGATCCAAAGTAGAAGTAGAATTCATACTTGGAAATTTGGATCCAAGCTGAGATTAACTTTGGATTTTGGGCTTTGAAAGTCCAAATGGGACTTTTGAAGATGGATCTGGGTTTTGAAAACCCAAATTGAATTTAAAATTTAAGAAGAGTCAAGATTCAAAATCAATCTCAAACTTGTGATTTTTGAATTTGAAGATAAGAAGATAAACTTGATTTTTGAATTTGAAGATGAATCAGAAACTTCAAAGTTAAATTGAACTTTGAAATTGAATTTTGAATTGAGTTAGAAATTTGAAGTTTGAATATAAAATGATTTTGGAGTTTCAAAGTCAAATTGGACTTTGAAATTGAATTTTTGAATCTTGAAATGAGATAGAATTGGATTTGAATAAGATTTGATCTGTGAAATGAAGAAGAAGAATCACTTGGAATTTTGAAAAGGAAATTTTGAAAATATGATGCAATTCTATCCTATATGATGAATGAATTTGAATAAGTTTGAAATTGGATTTGAAAACCATATTTCATTCTTCAAATGAATTTAAATAAGATTAATGATATAATACACTCCTGACTATGGTCATTGAATGTATTATATAATAGTCCTATCTAAATTCAAATGAAGAATAAAATACATTTTTTGTGCTTTTATAGAATTTAAAATGAAATTAACTCTCAATATATCCTGACTATGGCCATTGATATATATTTTGAGTTAATTTTAAGTTAAATTCTGATAAAAGAAGAAAATATTTAAGGAAAATATGATGAATTTTGAAAATGGATCCAGTGTGGATCCAGTGTCATTTAATAAAAGATAAAAATGCTAAGTTTTGTCCACACCCTAACTATGGCCATTGATGTGGATCATCAACTTAGTATCAATTACCTCTTACGAAATGGTGCACGTGCCATTCGTGTTTCACCATTTGTGAGAATTTGAGAAATGAAGGCAAAAAATTTATGAGAACAAGCAATTTATAATGTTTACAATGCTCATCCATTCTACCTAAAGCAGGAAATGTAAATTCTCATTCAAATCTAGCTATTACAACATGTGAAATTAATTTTACAACTTCAAATGATAACTTTATCCACATATTTCCTGCAAAACAACCGGGTTAGTAATGAAAAGAGAAGAAAGATCACATATGTCATATGGAAATCAAGTAATGAAAAGATATGTATGATGAAAATGATGGAAAATATATATATATATATACCTATATACATATATATATACATATATAGGTGTATTCACATGTATATAAATGTATATATCTATGTATAGGCATATATACATATATATACATATGGGGGTATATTCGCTGGGGAGATGTGCTGAGGTGATAGGTTCAGGTTGTAATAGACAATGATAAGGAGGGAATGAGGAATGTACTGTGCTTATGGCAGCTGGAGATGAATGCTGGGTTAGTGCCTGTAATCGCCCACTGGTTATGGTGAAAGTGCAGAAACATGATGACCAGAGGTGACAGCCCAGGGTACATCGAGAATGGGCTCTGTGCTGCCATGCAATACCATATAGCATAGAATGTAAATATGAATGAACGAAAGTGACAGTGACTGGATCGACTGGAATGTAATGAGATGAACATGACTGATGGTCATGATGCAACTGACATACCTATAATGGCTGGGTGCTAAATAGTGGATGAAATGACAAACTGTGTTGTGTAACAATGAAGGGTATTGAAAAATGACAGGGAAGATGTGTAGCAGTGATGATACACTGTTGTGGAAGTCTGCAGTGCATGCAGTAAATGTGGGCTGAAGATGGGCTGTGGGTGATATGGTGTTGTGATTAAGTGAAACAGACATGAACACAAGATGAACAACGAAAGTGACATACATATGCTGAAATGGTATTAATATAATAAGTAAAACAGTGATATAATGTGAATAGTGTGTGTTTGCAGGAAGTAAATGAAGTGGCTGAAGGCTATGTGATGTTGCAACAGAGAGGGCTGGGACTATGCAAAATGAACAAATTTCTGGGGGTATAGAAGCTACTGCTGTAGCTATTGTTGGATATGAAGTGTGAGCAGCAATGGAGGAAATGAATATTGCTGGAAGAGGGTTGCATGTTATACCAGGAGTTGGAAAATTATAGCAACAGTTGTGGGTGTGAGGTGTTGTGATAGATCAAGGCATAAGGGTGGATGTGAGTACAGGGAAGTGAACTTATTGCACTATACAAATGGTGCTTGTGAGTGAATGACTGGACAACAAGTGTGTGTCGTGCGCTGACCAATGAAATGCTCATCTCTGAAAGAAATCCACCGGGAACACAGCAGGGACTCAGCTATATTTAGTGATGTGCAAAGTGTTTTAGCACAATTGGGGTCAATTCATGATCTCTCAACACCTTGAAAAGCTCTATAGAGATACTTGACACAGAGCTCTGTTGTGAAGGCTGCAAGTTTCTTCATTCTCAAAATAATCAATAAGGCAAAACTTGGAAACAAGTATGGCGTGCACATAGTAAAAGCTTGCAACAATTTCTTTTTGGTTCTCAGCACACAGACGGCAAGCAAGGGTCTCTCTGATAGAGCCTTTCTGAAAACAAACTGCAGTCATAGTGACTCACAAGGCTTTTGAGATATACAAAGGGGAAGATCCATCAGATAAGACCGGCCATGCTTTTGCAGTAAGTTCTACTGTAATGAGCCAACTTCAACTGATTAAATCCAACAACCTATGTGGATATACATGATATGGTAGATAAGCTTATGATTAATAATACATGGTGCTACGCAGATGCTTAGGAAGCTAGAGAGTATTACACAGGTTAAAACAGAGAGACACGATACCCCTAGTAATGTAATGATGAGTTAGATCAGCTAGAACCCACACATATTTCAAATGTAACAGGGGAGTTGCTTGATGCGAATGAGATGATAATGCACATCATCAAACTTGATGTACATGGTAGAACGAAGAAAAACAAGCAGGGGAAAATGCACAGAAGATGAATGATTTAACAAAAGAGGAATGAGGAAATGTTAAGGAAGATTAGAAGATATAGACGCTAGCTAAAATTCTGGTTTATTTGTAATGACAGCATTAACACAAGATGTCCTTTCCTTATCATCTGGTTAAAAGAAACACAACATTACATCCTGGTGTAATTGGGTCCAGCAAATCATCTGTGGGCTACCACAACTACTTAACGACACCAGGTTCTGATGCTTCCAGCAAGAAGTAATTTAAGCAGACTAAGGTGGAAAAGTTGAAAAAAAAAAAAGAAGGGAAACAGAGCTTTCCTGAGTAAGCTCTATACCATTTCTTGTTTGACAAAATCATTAAACACAACAAAGAAAGAAAAAAAAATTATCAAATTCTCTTGATCCAGCATCACTTAATAGTTCTCCACTCATTGTAGCAACCGTATGATTACAAAGGGGATTACCTCATTCCTTAAAGGCAACTCTGCAAAAGGCTGAAGATGTCAAATGCTTGTAAAAGAGCAGATAAACCAAGGAAACCGGTAGTTCTCTTAAATCAAAATCCAACCCAGCTTCAAGGCCAGAAGTGATAGTCTTACCAAGCTTATGGGACAACATACGGTGAGAGTTTCCAATAACTTCATTATTCTTCTGAACTTTTAAGCTATACAACCTCAACATTCTAGAATGAGCAATTCCAGATGCCGATGGTGGAGATGTATCTACTGAAGGTACCACCGGATGCTAAGAATATTATTAGGAACTAAAATAGGTGAAAAATATGTGTTAATGAAAAACATAAAAACACAGCAAACATCATAAACTAGAGTAAAATAAATGTCAAAACAGGAACAAAAGAAAAGATCAATGAAAGTTAATGGGAAGTGTGCGATTTAAATGGGTTTCGCTCAAACGAGAACTAACTCCCCATATATCATTCAGTACGATGTATGACCTTAATAGAATGGTGGATGATCGGGAGTTGCATGAATGGAATAATCCAAATGCAATGATCATATAGAAATAGAAAAATCGATTACCCAGTAAGAAGATGATGAACAACAAATTGAACATTCATAGAAGGATCAAGATGAAAACAGGAAATTTAAATTTGGGGTTCAGGTGAACCATATCAAACGGTAAGACAAATAAAAAAGAGGAGATTAAAAGAAGTAAAAGAAAAATTGTTGGAATGGAATCATTCCATTATTTTCGCACGATGGAGATGTTGAGGTTGCTATAGGCAACTCAACACTGTCACTGGTGCTTCTACAGGGCCCGAAATAAGGGGAAAAAAAAAGCAAAAAGGAATCAGAAACAGGAAGGAGATGAAAAGAGGAGTTTCTTACCTTTTTCAGGATCCTAAAGAGGGAAGAATCTTCAGTAGCTCGTAGAGGAAATGCCGGAAGGACGAAATGGATGTTGCTTGATATGAAACGGATTGCAAGTGGATTTTTCTGCAGGGAAGCTCCGCGAATGCTTGCAGATGTTGCTTGATGATGAGTTTAGTGTATGCCGATAACAATCCAGAAAGAGGAAATTCGGTGAAGGTCGATTGTAATGGATGCCTCCAGGAAGGCCAACTGATGGATGCTTGATTGGAGACCCGATGCCTGAAGGTAGAGGATCGACACCAAAGGAGAAAGAGTAGATGATTAAAGCATGCTCAAGAAAAATTTCTGCGTGAAGATGAGTCTCATGGATGATTAGCCAGGAAAAAAAAAGCCATCCCCCTACAGAAGATTGGGGTCTCTTCTTAAGGAGGGATTGGAAGGCTCTAGAGAGGAAGTCATTAAGGATTAAAGGTTGAGAGGAGGGGAGGTTGTTGGAAGATCGACGATCGTGAATCAAGAGAGAGCATGCGCGGGAGGAGTCCGTTGCAGCTTTTCGATATTTCAAAAGGGTGGTTCCCTTTTTAAGAAATTTCTGAAGAATGGTTAAAGAATGAGGTTTTTGGTAAAAAATGGCTTCAAAAGCTTGAAAATCATACGTTTTCTTTGTAGCTTTTCTCGATTTTTTGGTTTTTATGTTATTTTTCTATTTTTTTTGTATTTTTAGAACAAAATCCTAAAGCTTTACGAGAAATTAAGGATTTAAAACTATTTTTTTTGTGTTTTTGTAAAATATTTACAAAAGGGAATTTTTCTGAGCTAATTTGAGAAAATTTCTTCAGAAAATGGATTCGTGTCTGAATTTTTGAGAAATATTCGAGGTTTATAACTTCGAACTGAGAAATATAGGGTCGAGGATCCAACAGAGTGCCGGATGAGCCGCCCGAGCCTTTCAAAATCATTTTTTGGTATTTTTGTGATTTTATTTTGGAAATCGGACAACGGGGCTCAGCTTTGAATTTAAAATACTGAGTTCAGACCCGGAGTTGAATTTGAATATATCAATGTGGAATTTTAATTTCGAAAATCTGAAGAATGATCAAAATTTAGCTTTGGTTTTCTCAAAAAATGAAACTAGGGGCAAGAAGGTCATTTTTACAAATTTTTGAAAAATTTGGGGTGTTCACAATTAGCGATGGATTTTATTTTGTCGCCATATCCATTACAACTTAGTGATAGATCAACGACAGACCTATTTCGTTTCTGAGTCATCGCCAAATAGCGACGGCTTAGCGACAAAATATGGTTGTCGCTAATTTTCTCGTAAATCCCTAATTCCCCCCCCCTTCTTTCTCTTTTCTTTTCCCTCTCTGCCGCATCTCCCCGGCCTGCCCCCCGTCGCCCTTGCTCCTTCTCGCCTACTGTTGCCCCACGGCCAGTCGGTCGTCGCCCCTCTTCCCGCCGTCTGTTGACCCCCCTTCCCTCCTATCGTAACTATCTCCCCCCCCCTCCTATTGCCCCACAGCCAGCCGCCCCTCACCCCCCCTTCCCGCTGTCTGTCGACCTGCCACCCCCCTTCCCGTCTGTTGTAACTCCAGTCTGTCGCCCCGCTTGTCGACCTCGCCCCCTGTTGTCCCATGGCCAGCCGACTGTCACCCCTCTTCCCGCCGTCTGTCGACCCTCTGACCTGCCGCCTCCCTTCCCACATGTCGTAACTCTGGCCTATCGCCTCGCTTCCCGCCTCCTCTCGCCCTCCATTTCCCTCTCCTCTTACCCCTCAGTCCGCCGCCCATCGCCCCCCTTCCCGCCTCCTCTTACCCCCATCCCTTCTTCCCTTGGCCCTTCTTCCTGCTGCCTGTCGATCCCCCCCCCCCCCCCCCTGGCCCGCCGACACCCCCATTCGGACATCCCCTTTCCCCCTCTTTTCCGCTCGTGTTTCAGACATCCCTAACGCTTTTATCTTGTCTCTGGTGACCTCGCAGGTAACCCCCCAGCCCGCCTCCCTGTATTGTGTTGTATATTTATGCTTTGCAAGTACATTGCTCAACCAAAGACACGCGATGCTTAGTGCTAAGCATCACATGTGGCTAAAAATGCAATGCAAAAAGAAATAAGAAAAAAAATGCAAGGGCATAAGCAATTCAAATCGGGTAAATACTCGTGGTGAGTAACTGATGCTAGTGCATCACATGTTATTTAATTTATTGGATGCAATACTTTTCTGTTCACACACTCACTTAGTTGTGGATATCTAGGACTGTTTTGATGGAGTTTGAAGAGCATGTTGAGCATAATTTTATTGTATGAGAATAGAAGTGTTCTTATTTTTAGAGTACGGATTTCATGCTAGGCATGGTAGTAGTTAGCGGGATATTGGGATGTGTTTGCTGCAGATACATATTTGATATATGTTTTGATATGAATGTTTTGAATGTATTGTAATGTTTGATGTTTCTGTATCCATGCTTGCACGAAGTTTCTTTCCATTTGATTATGTCTTCCATGTGGAATTGTATCATGAATTTTTTGTTCAAATGAATGTTTTGTTATATGTAATGCGATTTCAAATTTCTAAATATCCTCTTGATGTGTATAAATATGATGTGATGGTGTATTTCACACGAAAATCTATGTTTTAATGTAAACAAAAAATTGTATTGCAAACAATCACCAAACAATAATTAATAGATAAATTAGATATTTGTTTCATCATAGCATTATTAAGACTTTCTTTTAACTAATGATGATAATATCTGTAATATTATAGGACAAAATGGCTGCAAAGCGTGAATGGATGTATCGTAGGATAGTTGATAATGAGATGTCACATGAATATATGGATGGTGTTGACAGATTTATTGAATTTGCAACTGCAAGTGTCAGTACAATGGATCTCACCGATCGAATTAGATGCCCCTGCAAGATGTATAAGAACAATTGATTTGTAGAACCTCATGGCGTTAGACATCACCTATATAGGAAGGGTTTTGTTAGTGGTTATCAAAATTGGACGCTTCATGGTGAAGATTTTTGGAATAATTTTGATGCACGGGTGGATGTGGTGCATGATAATCCATATATGGATTTGATATTTGATGTTGCAGAACTGAAAATGGGTTCTGTTGTGGGACATAGTGATGCACCAACTAGGGTAGAGGAAGAAGCAACAAACGATGCAGCTAGTACTGAATTTGAAGTTTGAGTTTAATTTTAGTCAATCATGTTTTGACCGTATGTGCTTTATTGTGAAGAGTATGTTGCCCAAAAATAAAAAATTACCACAAAACCTCTATCGTGCAAAGGTTATGGTCAATGCTCTAGGTATGGGGTATCAAAAGATAGATGCTTGTCCCAATCACTGCATGTATTTTAAAGATCAAGAAAAAAGTAGATCATGTTCATCATATGAACATCATCGATTCAAGTCAAAGACAAAGGAAAATGGTAGCACAAGGTCAAAAGAAGTATCATATAAGTCACTCTGCTACTTTCTCTCACCCCTAGATTGAAATGATATGGCATGCAAATAAAGTTTGACATGATGAAAACAAGATCACACATCTTGTTGACGTAGAAGCTTGGAAGCACTTTGATCGTACTCGTCAGAATTTTGCTTTGAAAGTGAGAAATGTTAGGCTAGGTTTATGTAAAGATGAATTTAATCCATTTGGGGGTAGATCAACCCCATACTCGTGTTGGCCGGTATTTGTCACCCTATATAACCTTTCTCCAAGCTTGTGTATGAAGTGTCAAAATCTTTTCTTGTCTCTATTGATCCCTACTTCAACGTCTCCCGACCAAAATCTTGATGTATATTTGAGGCCATTGATTGATGAACTGAAAATACTATGGGATAATGGTGTTCTCACGTATGATGCCCACAAAAAATAAAACTTCAATATGAAGGTTGTTGTTCTATGGACAATCAGTGACTTCCCTGCATATGGTATGTTATCTGGTTGGAGCACACATAGGAGGTTAGCATGTTCGTACTGCATGGAGGATACAAAATTGTTTAGATTAACACATGGAAGAAAGTCATGTTGGTTTGATTGTCATTGTCGATTTCTACCCAGCGATCATCCGTTCCGATGATAAAAGAATGTGTTTCGAGTATGCACAACTGAAATGGAAGGTCCACCAATAAGGTTGTCTGACATAGAGATTTTAAGAAGGTTGTGATACTTTGCATGTGGACTGACAGATGCCCGAAGGACAATTCCCTTTATTGGATTTGGGAAGATCACAATTGGACCAAAAAATCTATATTTTGGGAACTACCATATTGGCCAACCTTATTGATACGACATAATTTGGATGTCATGCATGTGGAGAAAAATGTGTTCGATAATGTGTTTAATACAGTAATGAACGTGAAAGAAAAAATGAAGGATAATTCGAAGGCACGTATGGATTTAAAAGTGGTATATAAAAGACCAGAATTGGAACTTAAAGAGTACAATGGCAAAGTACTGAAACCAAAGCCAATGTATGTGCTTGGTCCAGATCAAGTAAAGTTGGTATGTCAATGGTTGAGACAATTGAGATTTCCAGACGGCTACGTTTCTAACATTGCTCGGGCTATGAAGATAGACAAGGGACAATTATATGGGTTGAAGAGCCATGATTGTCATGTCATTATACAACGGTTGATACCCCTAGCATTCGATGATATGTTAGACAAACCTATATGGGAGGTATTGTTCGAGTTGAGTATAATTTTTAGAACATTGTGCACAACAGAAGTTGTAGTATCTGAGGTAAAGAATTTCAAGAAATTTATCGTAACTACTATTTGTCGGCTAGAGAAGATATTTTCACCAGCATTTTTTGATGTTATGGAACATGTGGTCATATATTTGCCATATGACCTTAAGGTTGGTGGACCTGTGCAATATCGGTGGATGTACCCATTTGAAAGCTACATGTTTATTTAAATTTTTCTTTTCAATACTATTGAGAAGTTTATTGTAATCCGAGATGTATATTGTTGACAAATGCATGCTTAACCTAAAAAAAAAAGGTCTGGAATAAAGCAAGAGTAAAGGGAACTATTTGTGTGGCGTACACCTTGGAAGAGATTTTAAATTCCTCATCTATATACTTTGAACCTCACATTCCAACACGTTACACATGCCCACCTCATAATGATGATGAAGAACAATTAACTGTAACAGATAAATTGTCTATATTTCAACTACTTGGACATGCATTTGGCAGTTGCCGGTCAAGACTCTTGGAAGATCGAGAGCAAGATGCAGCACAAATATATATCCTTTTTAATTGCTCAACAATCGACTCATACATTGAGTAAGTATACTGAATACGTAACATCAAGTTCTATACGTGTGTACATGGTTCAGTAAAATAAGTTTATGTTAAGTGTAGACGATTTGATCTAGAGTTGCGAAGAAAACTTCCACAACTCACTGATGCAGAAGTACAAAAAGAACGTGAAAATAAATTTGTAGCATAGTTGAAAGAGTTGGTAAGGACGATTATATACATTCTTTCCCTTTATGCAATAATAAGATACTTAATTTGTCGTGATCATAGTCCTTGTTTGTGCTTGTAGGTCCGCCATGGTGATGTTAAAGATCAAAGAATATGTGATTTACAAAATGGTCTGTCTAAAGTTGTGCAGTGTTACAACGGGTATATCATAAATGGTTATCAATTTCATACAAAAGACTACGATGTCAACAAGTCAACGATGAATAGTGGTATGTGCATCAAGGATAGCAGCTATGGTAAAAATGAACATGACTACTACGGTGTTATAGAAAAAATAATGGAGTTGACTTACTTAGGCACAAATAATAGCTTAACTTTATTCAAGTGTCAATGGTTTGATCCCACAACAACAAGAGTCGTCAAAGTCTCAGGCATTGTGGAGGTGAATGGTAAGTCAAGGTTTGGAACATATGAATCATTCATATTAGCCTCGCAAGCTTAACAAGTGTACTATACTTCATATCTGAGTACAAGGAAGTCAGATAGAAATGAATGGTGGGCAGTTTGTAAGGTGAAGTCTAAATTATACCCCAAGTATGATCAGTTACAGGAAGACAAGATTGCTGAAAAGGGTGAATACTATCAATCAGATGATATGTATGACTTCTCTTATGGTCATGATGTCGCACACGATATGCATGTCATATCTTCATTGTTTGATGGCACATGCATGAAAGAATGTGATGCAAATGATATACGAAGGGGATGTGCGCTAAATGAAGAAGAAGAAGATGATGACAAAGAAGAGGAGGAAGAAGAAAAGTATGAAAGTCAGACAAGTGATGATGAATCATTCATGAGCTAGTGAAATACAACTTGTAATACAATTTGATCTGAATGATGTGAATTATTAGAATGATTTGAATGTATTGTATTGATTTGAATATATTGAAATGTATTGCAATGTTTGAATGTCTTGCATGAAGTTTTTTTCAATTTGATCTGAATGATTAGAATGATTTGAATGTATTGAAATGTATTATATTGATCTGAATATATTGAAATGTATTGCAATGTTTGAATGTCTTGCATAATTTTTTTTTTAATTTAATCTGAATGATTAGAATGATTTGAATGTATTGAAATGTATTATATTGATTTGAATATATTGAAATGTATTGCAATGTTTGAATGTCTTGCATGAAGTTTTTTTCAATTTGATCAGAATGATCTGAATGATTTGAATATATTGAAATGTATTACAATGTTTGAATGTCTTGCATGAAGTTTTTTTCAATTTGATCTGAATGATATGAATGATTTGAATGTATTGTATTGATTTGAATATATTGAAATCTATTGCAATGTTTGAATGTCTTGCATGAAATTTTTTCAATTTGATCTGAATGATTTGAATGTATTGAAATGTATTGTATTGATTTGAATATATTGAAATGTATTGCATTGTTTGAATGTCTTGAATGAAGTTTTTTTCAATTTGATCTGAATGATTAGAATGATTTGAATGTATTGAAATGTATTGTAATGATTTGAATATATTGAAATGTATTGCAATGTTTAAATGTCTTGTATGGAGTTTTTTCAATTTGATCTGAATGATTTGAATATATTGAAATTTATTGTATTGATTTGAATATATTGCAATGTATTGCATTGTTTGAATGTCTTGCATAAAGTTTTTTTCAATTTGATCTGAATGATTAGAATGATTTGAATGTATTGTATTGATTTGAATATATTGAAATGTATTGCAATGTTTTAATGTATTGCATGTCTCGGATATTTTTCGAATTAATTATGTATATTCGATAGGTATAGAGTTATGAATTGAATGCACATGTAGCATGTTAGAATTATTTGAATATATTGCAATATTTTAATGTCTTGCATGAAGTTTTTTTCAATTTGATTAGAATGATTTGAATGTATTGAAATATATTGTATTAATTTGAATATATTAAAATGTATTGCAATGCTTGAATGTATTGCCAGTACATTTTTATTTGTTAGAATATGGTTCATGGAGGATACACTCGTCGAGCACCCAGTGGTAGCCAATCTGAGCCTTCATCTTCACGGGCTCCTTCGATAGGTATATTATTTAAATAATTGTATATTTGATTAGTTGAAATGTACATTGTGTAAATTTCTAACTCATTGTTTTGTAGGTACTGTTTCACCTACACATGACCCACCTATGCCGGATGCACGGTCTTCTCAGTGTGACCCACGACAAGTAATTCAAATAGTGTATATCGATGGTCGACCGTAAGTATTTCATTGTCACTTGTTCAATATTTAACTTATAAAAAATATATATTGACGGTCGATTGTTAATGTGCATCTTTTCATGTGCAGTGCGAGCTTTGAGCAGCAAGAAGTAATATGAGAAATTACGAAATCATTACTGCATCATCTTTCAGGACCGATAGCGCAATGAAAATAGTATCCGAGAGAGGTGTTGGACAACTTAATTCCCTCATTCATGGTATGCAATCATTTATCATAACAAGCAATATTTTATATTTATGTGTGCTAACATTCTGAAAGTATTTGTAGGCCTCCCATCGCTTCACGAGTGCAAACGAGGAGAAGGATGCGAGGGCAGTATGGCAGAAGGTGGCTGCCAATCGATTTGTCGACATGCTGCACAATATGAAGACTGCAGCAAAAAAAGCAGCTGGTGGGATAGATGATCCACTGCAGTGGAAGGGACATGGGACGACTACTGTCAGGAGAGATTATTGGGAGGGCATGTGTGACAAGTGGGCGAGCAATGATTTTCAAAACCGCTTAGCAAAGGTTGCACAAAATCGAGCAGCGATGCTCGATGCACATCTACACAGGTGGATCTAGGACTTTTGGGAGCCACCAGAAGAAAATGGTAAGTCATCAATATATATATATATATATATATATATATATATATATATATATATATATATATTATCAAATTTGTAAGTATTTCTGCATACTTATTAATCAATTTTTTATATCATGTCACATTGCAGGAAACAAGAAAATGAGGCATTGCATCTTACAAGGATATGTTTGTTGAAACACATAAACGTAAGAGCATGAGAGATTTTGTATCAGACAAGGCGAGAGCGACAACGGTATGTATTTATTGTATTAATAAACATTGTAATATATAAGTTACTTTGAATTATGTTATCATAAATATTTTAATTCTTAATTATTAATTCATATTCTAATTTTTACTTTGTATGAGTCATACGAGCAACAAATGATACAAAGATACGGCGATGACTCTACTCAGCATCTGTCTTTTGATCCTACAGCATGGGTGACTGCTACAGGTGAACCCAAAAAGGGTCGTGTGTTCGGGTTTGAGAGTAACATAAACACCACACTAGTCGTTGCCTCCTGCAGCCCGGGCTCAAAGAGTTCTCCCGCCAGCATCAACTCCCAACGTCCTATTGACCCTGCTATATCTTGGGATGGTGTCTATCAGCGTTTTAAGGAAAAAATGCAATACTTTTTAAATCAAGTCATTCCCGACATTGTCCGTAATGAGTTGTGCAACTTTTTTCAGGACAGGGGAACTTCATCTGCATTCAACATGAGCTCAGGTGCCCGTTAGGTACGCATGATTAATTGATATAAATTTTTCCTTATAATTTTGTTAATGTGCTTCAGTTTATTACTAGTCTATATGTCATTCGGCCATTTACTTTGTTGCATTAGACTAGGTGGATTGTAAATAATTTATTTTATTATATTTTATTTATAAATACTAACATTTTGGTTCTCTTTTGTAGGATGCTGGAGATGATCAGCGTAGAGGAGCTAATGAAGAGAGGGACAGATCGAGAAAATGAAGAGGATGATGCCCAAAATCTTGGCGAGGATTAGTTTTTTTTGTTTAATTTGTTTGATAAACTTGTAACTAATTATAACTTCACAAGGAATGTATTTGGTTGTTAAAGTTTGCTTAACTTAGCATTTGTGTTTAATTTATAAGTATTTTTTATGTGTACTATTTTTTTATAAGCAGGATATAGTAATTGTACGAGAATTTTTTCTCGAGTTTCAAAATATTTCAAAAAAAAAAGTATTATAAATTAGCGACGGATAATATCCGTCGCTACTCCCTCGCCAATTTAAAGCAGTCGTCGGTTTGCGACGGAATGTAAGTTGTCGCTAATGGCTATCAATAAATATTAGCGACGAAATAGCGATAGATTATATTATGTCGCATAACCAAATTAGTCTCTATTTAGCGATGAATTTGCGACATACATGATCCGTCGCTAAGTCGTTGCAACATAGCGAGGGAGTGGCGACAGATAAATTTTGTCACAATTTAGCGATTAGGGTTATGCGACGGATGATATATGTTGCTAGTTCATCACAAAATCCATCGCAAAGATGTTCAGTGACGTATATCATCCGTCGCCAATGCGCATTTTCCTTGTAGTGTTTAAAGAAAGATAGGCACAAGAGATTGTTCACAAAGGAACTAACATGCACAAAGACATACAAAAAAGTTCTTTATTAGAAGAGAGTAAGTATCACAAAAGATTTAGAACGAGCTAATTAACTTCATGCATACAATTATGTGAAACCATATATGCATCATGCAATTAAAGCATTCTTAATGCACATAAATGGATGACTATTTGTATAAATAAAAATGCATATAACAAGCATTGATTTAATATAATGTATCAAGTTCCTTTAATTATGAACTAATCATCCCTATCATAACAATACACAAGTGTTTATGTAAGGAACATACTTACAAAATCCTTAAGGGAGTACACAAAAGACTCATAATATAAAGAATAATATTATCGTCAGTATGCGAAAGAGCTTTATCTATAAACATCTTTTATAGAAATAAGTAGTAAAAGTTTAGAAATTTCAAAGAAAGATTTTAAAAATCTTATATAATAGAGAAAAATTGACATTTGCAAATCAACACCAATTTGCGAAAAATTACATTCTCACAAATATCAAGAGCAAACTTCAATAGTAGAATGCAAGATGAATGAAATGATTTTAACAATCATTTCTTATAGAAGAGAAGATGTGTTTAGACAAATTTTTAAATTAGAACATCGGTTTAACCATCACAAGCAATCACTTTATAGTCCTCTGAACCTCAAATATTAAGTGTATCAGCGACTAGACCAAGAGCATAAATAACATGCCACTAAAGGGCCAAAGATACACACAAAGGTGTATAAAAATATGTCTTGTTTACATATAATGACACTTGAAATGAGTGTATAAGCGACTAGAACAAGTGCACAAAGCCAATAATGGGCTAAAAAATCACACATGAAAGTATGAATAAATATCTTTTGTCTACATATAGTGACACTCAAAATCGAGTGTATCAACGACTGCAACAAGAGTACAAAGCCAATAATGGGTTAAAAATCACACACAAAGGTGTGAATCAACATCTCTTGTCTACATATAATGACACTTAAAATAAGTGTATCAGCTACTAGAGCAAGAGTACAAAGCCAACAATGGGCTAAAGATCACACACGAAAGTGTGAATCAACATCTCTTGTCTACATATAATGATACTTAAAATAAGTGTATCAGCTACTAGAGTAAGAGTACAAGGCCAACAATTTGCTAAAAATCACATACGAAAGTATGAATAAACATATCTTGTCTACATATAATGACACTTACATAAGAGGCATAAAAAAAGACAACCGAGGTAAGAAAGCTGGTAATGAAAACATATTAATACAATCATTATCAATTTTAACCATATTTTGAAACACCATCATTTAAAAAAAAATAGATAGCCATCACAGATACACATAATTAAAAGTATCCATGATAAAATCAAGGGCCAAAGAATAAATGAGTGATACAAAACACTCAAAGATCACATAACTGTCGATTAGAGTCAAACTACAAGTTGAGAATCTAAAATAACATAATACGAGGTACATATAACTCACCCCCACAAGCATCTTTGATTCAATAATAACAAGGCCAAGAAGATTGATGCATTATATAAGAGTTTGTGATGGACAATACAAATGCCATAAGAAGACAATAATTATTCACGAAATCATTTTTTCGAACAAAATATTGATTTAAAGAAAAATAAAATTTTAAATCAACTTCAATAATGGAAAACTTAGTCTCATATGCTCATCTAATTATAGTCATGTAGTGGAATGGTGGTCTTCCACAAAAAGCACTTGAATCCACCAAAAGGGTGTCTATTAAAGACACTTCAAACAAAACCCTTAAAAGGGTATAAATGGAAGAACACAAAAAATAAAATAATAAATCTTTATTTATAATAAAAATGCTTAAGAAGCATTGATATATAAGTATGTTATGTAAAGGGCTAACTTGATTTGGTTCATAAAAAGGAACCGATTTAAACATATAAAGTTCCAAATTTAGAACTTCAATAATTAAGATGAAATCTTATTATGAATCATATGTTCAACAATATGTCTCATGACAATTTTTATAATTTTTAATAAGCAAACAAGAATAATGCTTATTATAAACAATTATTAAAATAATTCATGAGTACATTAATCAAGGGATAAATGCATTAAAGCATGTTACATGCAATGGGTCAAATGACTCTTAAAGAGAACATAAAACAATATATATGATTTTGAAAGAAGCTATTTAGATTTAACTCACAAGTCTACTATGAGATAATCTATGCTTATTAAAGAGAACCAAAGCATACATAGAAATTTTCAAAGATCCATACAAAAATTCAAGTGCATATATTTTCATAAAGAGATCGAAGGGATTCATGTATATGCAATAATCTAAGTAACTTAAAGCCACATATCTCATACAAAAGACATGCATACGAATAAATTTAAGCATATAAGCAAGTACTAAAGATATTATATAAAAATTAATATTTTAAGTGTACAATGAGTCAAGAGTTTTAAATATTTTAAATATGAACACACATGTCCACCAAGTATGCAACACAATATTTAAATCATATCCAAGGGATATAAGATAATTCCATGAGATCATAATCATAAGTTCCACACACCTAATATCATCATTATTGTTATACACACAAGTTCAAGTAAAATTATACAACATCATTATCAAATTATTTTAAGATATGCACATGATTGACTTTTATAATCACGATTGGTTCAAACTATCTAAGACCAACAACACATGTTCAAATATATATATATATATATATATATATATATATATATATATATATATATATATATATATATATATTAAAGCAAGTTTTGAAAATTTTCAAGATTCAAACATGATACATATATCTAGTTTTCTTAAGATAAGCAAAAGAGATAAGAAAAACAAGTTCAACGATGATAAAAATACAATTTTAAAATTTTAAAGCATATATTTTGTTTTTATTTTAATTTTAAAGAAATAACACACACACACACACACACACACACACACACACACACACACACACACACATATATATATATATATATATATATATATATATATATATATATATATATAATGATAAAGAAAATAGATGTCTTTCTTATGCATAATGCATGAGCTAAATAGTGCAAAGAATACTTAAGAAATGTAAAATTCATACCGAGTAAATCCAAGGATAAGAGAAGAAAGGATAGGTAATGAATACTTCACTATCTTTTCAAATTTTGAATGACATGCTTACCGATGCATCAAAAGAATAACTTGATCACAACTGAGCTTTGATCCCATGTAAGAAAATAGGCGAAAATACAAATAATAAGTGATAACACTTGAAGGTCCAATAATGAATGAGAAATCACAAGCACATAAAGTGAAAATGTACAAACCCACTAAGGGAAAATCACAAGCACATAAAGTGCAATTACATAAACCCACAAAAGGGTAATGCCAAAAGGCTAAAAAGAAACAAACCTTATTAAGAGAGTGTGAAAGCTCTTTTTATGAATGAGGGGGGGAAAATCCCTTTATATACATAATGAAAGAGAGAGTTTGAGGGGTCCGTTGAGGCTCCCAATAGATAGACGTTTGGGGATCCCCAACGGTCATATTAATGACCATTGGGGACCCAAACATCTATACAAGTGGGGATTTCAATGGTCTCAATAAATTAAGAAAATAAAAAACCCTAAATAAGTTGTACACAACTTATATTACACTATAAAAAGACCAAAATACCCCTATCAGGTATTTTGGATAAAATAGTAAACACACACACACACACACACACACACACACACACACATATATATATATATATATATATATATATATATATATATATATATATATATATATATTAACACATGGTAAGTCTTGTTGATTAGTTGCGATGAGAATCAGCCAAACCTTAGAAATTCAACATTTTCGGTGAATCTGTTCAATTGGTGATCCAGATTGATCAGTTGAATTCTTTGATAATTTTTTATATATGATTGAATAAGACACAAATGATAATGCATAATACAAGGAAATAAAACTGACATTTCAACCATGGCATTACTGAAAAAGATATTTACGATGTGATTTATTTGATTTTAGCAAAATTTGATTTTGACTACCCTATAGTGACACTGACAGTGAAAATATTGAAAGGAAAGGAAATATATGGTGGCACTACTTAAATCTAATTGGAAATCGTCCTGGTATTTATATTGTGATGTTTTATATTTTGCTTTTATAGTTTCTTTTTCTCCTTCCACTGTCCTATTGTTTTGGCCTGGTATTTTTTATATATTAGATATATTATATTACAACTTGCCACTACCAATTCAATAAAGCTTTAGTTTCCTTTTGCTCTCACAGTCCAAATAGAAATTTTATGAATAAAAAGTTGTCTTGAAAAAGTCACTCCATTTTGGACCAATTCATAGTGCTATGCTATTTGAATTGATTCAAAATCCTTGTTTGGTTAGTGAAGTTTGTGATTAATCATGTGAAAACCGTTAAATTATATTTATTAGCCAAGAGGTGGTCAATTGATCATCTGGGTGAATTAGTCGAATGCTCATTGATTTCATGGTAGGTCATGATTCATGTGCAATCTCTGAGGGTGTGTTCGATTGCCGGTTGTGTGGGACATTGTGTCCATGCGGGACTGTGTGGCGATCAAATGTTGGATGCGTGGAGCATGTGTCTGTGGAATGGTTATACACTATTCCACCTCCCCCTCTGTTACATTGAGAACAGGATGGAGAGAACACAACTTTAAAAAAAATGGGTGGAGGGTCTAACCCCAATCCTCTCTCACCTGAGTAACAGTCGGGCAGAGGCCAGCGGTGAACTCTCTCTCTCTCTTCCCCCTTCTTCTTTGTTCCTTTCTTTCACTTTTTTTCTTTCTTTCCCTTGTTCGTTCTTTCCCCCAACCCCCACCCCACTCTCTCTCTATTATCTTCTTTCTTCCCTTTAGTTCCTCTCTCTTTCCCCCTTTTTCCCTTCTTTCTTCTCTTTAGTTTTTTTTCTTTGATTATGGTTTTTTCCATTGATAAGGGTTTTGAATCAAATATCTTTAATTAGACTTTTTGTTATTTAATTTTATTAAGACTTTCTTTTGTTTTGATTAGGATTTTTTCTTTGATTAAGGCTTTGAATCAAATATCTTTAATTCCACAGACACATGCTCCACTCATTGATTTCATGGTAGGTCATGATTCATGTGCAATCTCTGAGGGTGTGTTCGATTGCCGGTTGTGTGGGACATTGTGTCCATGCGGGACTGTGTGGCGATCAAATGTTGGATGCGTGGAGCATGTGTCTGTGGAATGGTTATACACTATTCCACCTCCCCCTCTGTTACATTGAGAACAGGATGGAGAGAACACAACTTTAAAAAAAAATGGGTGGAGGGTCTGACCCCAATCCTCTCTCACCTGAGTAACAGTCGGGCAGAGGCCAGCGGTGAACTCTCTCTCTCTTCCCCCTTCTTCTTTGTTCCTTTCTTTCACTTTTTTTCTTTCTTTCCCTTGTTCGTTCCTTCCCCCCCCCCACCCCCCACTCTCTCTCTATTATCTTCTTTCTTCCCTTTAGTTCCTCTCTCTTTCCCCCTTTTTCCCTTCTTTCTTCTCTTTAGTTTTTTTTCTTTGATTATGGTTTTTTCCATTGATAAGGGTTTTGAATCAAATATCTTTAATTAGACTTTTTGTTATTTAATTTTATTAAGACTTTCTTTTGTTTTGATTAGGATTTTTTCTTTGATTAAGGCTTTGAATCAAATATCTTTAATTAGGGTTTTAGATATTTAATTTGATTAGAATTTTTTCTTTGGTTTTGGATCAAATATCTTTAATTAGGGCTTCTTATACTTAATTTCATTAGGGTTGTTCTTGTATTTGATTAGGATTGTTTTTCTTTGGTCTTCTTTCATTAGAGTTTTTTATATTTAATTTTCTAATTTGTTTGTGGTTTGTTTGATTTTATGTTTTTTTTTGTTTATTTATGATTTATTTTCTTGTATTTTATGGTTTTATGATTTATTTATGGGTTTTGCATTTATATATAGAAAAATATGAATTTTTATTTTTTTCAAATTACTTAAATTTAAATATTTTTTTGTACTTAGATCCAATTTGAGATCTATATTCAGGGCTAATTAAAATATATAAAATTTTGATAAAATTTTATAATGAGATTAAATATGACACCGATCAAAGCATTTATAATTCTATATATAAAAAATATCAATTCTTATTTATTTAAATTACCTAAAATTAAAAAAAAATAGATTTTAAATTCAATCTGAGATCTATATTCGAAACTAAAATCCATAATAAACATATTAAAACATGGTTGGGTGGGTCAAGTAGTACGATCCAAAACAAAGTTATCCAACCCATTATTTATTTGTTTGAGTTTTTCTCACAGCTTAAAAATCAAGTGTTGGACACAAGGAATACAACTTCTTATCCGGTCAAAACAAATGTTGGTCGTTGTTACAGACAGAACATGTGATCTGTTTGTATTGTTTTGTCCAATCCTAGACATGCCATCAAACAAGTACAAACCAGTCACTTCTTTCAGAGAGAGAGAGAGAGAGAGAGAGAGAGAGAGACTTTGGTGTCCAGAAACAAGGAATGCTGAAACAAGCAGAGAACTGAGAACTAAGAGGTTGGTGTCGGCTCTTTTATATATATGAACTAATTTCACTAGGAACTGTAGCTCTTTTCAAGCAATGAAGTATGTGTTAAAAAAGGTGGGTTGCGTTTTGTAAGTGGTGAAAGAATGCGAGCATGAAGAGATGATTTGGCGGTAAAACTGGTGCTGTGACAGGCTGGTTTGTCAATTTGCCAACATGAGAAAAGATCAGCGGTTACATCTTTCAGCTTTAGCATTCGGCTCCAGACTCATTGGCATTTTAGGACCAATCCGAGGGAGGATCAATTGCACACATTTAGTGTGCTGCTGCACCTGATCACTTACATCTTTCAGATATAACCCCGTCAGCTGTGGGGCCCAATAGCAGGTGGTGAGTGATCAGGTAAGGCAGCACACTTAAAGTGCGCAATCACATTGCACCTGATTTCACCACATGCAACCCATATTGAAGAGTTCCGAACGTTTTGATATAAAAAATAAAATTGCCCGAGCGCAATGAGGCAAATTCTATCAGCTTTCCTCTCCTGTAAGAATGTGATTTGAAGCACGTTCTGCCATCACTCAAAACTCTTAGGGAGTGTTTGAATGGCAGGATCCACACACCTGGACAGGGACATACCGGTCTCTGCCTAGACCATGCCCCGTGTTTGAAGTGCAGTGCAGGATTCATCCCACACAGGACAAACAATGCCCTGCGTGCTTGTTTTCATCAGGCGATGGTAGAACCCGTGGGTACGACTCACAGGTCCTGGCAGCGTTTGTCCAGTGATTCAAACCCTCAGATCTGACTTGAAAATGATGGTCTGGACATGTTGATCTATAGAAAGTCTCGAATTGCAAGATTTGTGTCCAACAAGGTGGACACATGGACCAACTAAGGAATCAGTAGCCTAAGCAGCAGCAAGTTTTGTGGCAGCGTCTATGAGTTGGGCCAACATTGGAGTTGGTGATATATTGAAAATTAAGTCAACCTTCTATTCACTTGGTGCTACTTGATCGCTGCAGAGTACAGATCCCAACATTTGACATAAGATTGGTTCCATCCTGCATTAAATCCTAGCCGTCCAATCAACAACCAGGATTGGTCTGCATTCTCATCTGAATGTGAACTGATATTAGCAGTCCAGATGCTTCAGCTGGATGGCAAGGAACTCGTCCTATGTCAAAGGATGGGATCCTTTTGGATAGCTGCACGTCCCAGTCAAATTGTTTGGCCAACAACAACCGATCTAGGTTGAGTTAATTGTGCCACTGTTAATCAAGTCAATGTTTAGGCCTAACCAAATTTAGTCTGGATTTACCAAGAGGGGGGGGGGGGGGGGGGGGCTCCGCCTGGTTGGTATGATCTGTCAGTCCACGTCTCCTTGTGGTGGGACGTTGCAGGTTCAAACCCCAGTGCTACATTGAATAATTAATAATCGGTGGGGGGCTGCCTAACCCCAGCTTGCCTTTCAAAAAAAAAAAAAAATAGTCTGGATTTTACGTGGTTAGATTGATGTACGAGCTAGCGCTAGTATGACCCAACACAAAACTGAGTCCTCTGCAACGCTGGCTTGGGCCCACAGGTTAAACTTCTACCCGTGGTGAAATAATTTGAACATGAACCGGATGGGGGTGACAAATGCACTCTTAAAGCATTTGAATCGGTTCTTCAAATAGGTTGCTTGTAATCAAGACATCTTTTGCGTTGTTTTGCTGGATCAGTCCACTACAAGAAAAATGCATAAGTCGTCGCTAAATACGTTAGCGACGGATTTTGTGATGGATTAGCGACGGATAGCGTCCGTCGCATAACCTTAGTCGTTAAACCGCGACAAAATTTATCTATCGTCAATCCGTCGCTAATTAGCGATGAATCATGTTTGTCGCTAATTAGAGACTGATTTGGTTATGCGACAGAATTTAATCCATCATTACCATTTAACGAGGGACACGTACCCGTCGCTAATGTCCATCGCCAATTTGGCGACGGCCATTCGCGATAATTTGAATTCCATCGCAAATCGACGACTGCTTTCAAATGGTGACGGATTAGCGATGGATATTATTCGTCACTAATGTTTAATAATTTTTTTTTAAAAATATTGAAATATTTTGAAACTCAAGAAAAATTTCTCGTGATACAATTCATATAACCTGCTTATAAAAACAATACACATAAAATATACATATACAGGTGAACCAAATTTAATACAAGTTCTAAGTTAAGCAAACTTTAACAACCAAATACAGTCCTTGCCAATTTATAATTAGTTACAAGTTTGTCAAATAAATTAAACAAACAAATCTAATCCTCGCCAAGATTTTGGGCATCATTCTCTTCATTTTCTCGATCTGCTCCTCCCTCCATGCCTCCATCAGCTCCTCTACGCTGATCATCTCCAGCATCCTACAAAAAAGAACCAAAATGTTAGTATTTATAAACAAAATATAATAAAATAAATTATATGCAATGCACCTAATCTAATGCAACAAAGTAAATGGTTGAATGACACATAAACTAACAATAAACTGAAGGACATTAACATAATTCAAATATGTGTTCTAAGACTGAAAAAAAATTTATACTGATTCAATCATGCAGATATGTGTTCTAAGGTTGTCAAAAAATGTCACAGTGATTCACTCATGCATATATGGTTTATAATGTTGTCAAATAAATGTATTATGTATCACAATCATGCATATATGTGTTACAAGACAGTAAAAAAACTTCCATAGTGATGAAATCATGCTTATTTGTATTTTAATGCTGTCAAAAAACTTTCATAGTGATTCAATCATGCTCATATGTGTTCTAAATCAGTTAAAAAACTTTCATATTGATTCAATCATGGATAAATGTGTTCTAAGGAAAATTTTATAGTAATTTAATCATGCATATGTGTGTTCTAAGGCAGTAAAAGAATTTCATAGTGATGAAAGCATGCTTGTATGTGTTGTAAGGTTGTAAAAAAACTTTCATAGTGATTCAATCATGCATATATGTGTTCTAAGGTATTAAAAAAACTTGCATATTGATTCAATCATGCATATATGTGTTCTAAGGTTGTCAAACAACTTTCATATTGATTCAATCATGCATATATGTGTTATAAAGCAGTCAAACAACTTTCATATATGTTAATATCATGCACATATGTGTTATAAGGCAGTCAAAAAATTATCATAGTGATTCAATCATGCTCATATGTGTTGTAAGGCAGTAAAAAAACTTTATATATGATTCAATCATGCGTATCATGTTTTAAAGCAGTCAAAAAATTATATAGTGATTCAATCATGTTCATATATTTTCTAAGGCAGTAAAAAAACTTTATATGTGATTCAATCATGCGTATCATGCTCTAAGGCAATCAAAAAATATTATAGTGATTCAATCATGCATATATGTGTTATAAGGCATTAAAATTTTTTATAGTGAAACAATTATGCATATATGTATTCAATCATGCATATACTAGCTTGAAATCTAATGACATGAAATAAATGACATGAATCTTTATACCTGACACACACCGGAGCTCATGTTGAATGCAAATGAAGTTCTCCTGTCCTGAAAAAAGTTGCTCAATTCATTACGGACAATGTTGAGAATGACTTCATTTAAAAAGTACTGCATTTTATCCTCAAGACATTGACAGACACCATCCCAAGACATAGCAGGGTCAATCGGACGTTGGAAGTTGATGCTAGCGGGAGAACTCTGAGAGCAATGGCTACAGGAGGCAACGACTACTATGGTGTTCATGTTACTCCCAAACCCGAATACATGACCATTTTTGGGTTCACCGGTAGCAGTCACCCATGCTCTAGGATCAAAAGGCAGATGCTGAGTGGAGTCATAGCCATATCATTGTACCATTTACTGCTCGTATGACTCCTACAAAGTAATAATTAGAATATAAATTAATAATTAAGAATTACAATATTTATGATAATGTAATTCATAGTAACTTGTATATTACAATGTTTATTAATACAATAAATACATACCGATGTCGCTCTCTCCTTCTCTGATACAAAATCTTTCGTACTCTTACATTTATGTGTTTCAACAAACACATCCTTGTAAGGTACAATGTCTTTTTTTTTTGCTTCCTATAATGTTAAATGATAAAAAAATCGATTAATAAGTATGCAGAAATACTTAAAAATTTGATAATATATATATTGATGAGTTACCATTTTTTTTGGTGGCTCCCAAAAGTCCTAGATCTACCTGTGTGCAGATGGACATCGGGCATCTTTGCTCGGTTTTGTGCAGCCTTTGCTGAGCGGTTTCAAAATCCATTGCTCCCCCACTTGTCACGCATGCCCTCCCAATAATCTTTCCTAACAGTAGACGGCCCATGGACCTTCCACTGCAGTGGATCATTTATCCCACCAGCTGTTTTTTTTGTTGCAGTCTTCATATTATGCAGCATGTCGATAAATCAATTGGCAGCCTTCTGTCACACTACCCTCGCATATTTCTCCTCATTTGCAGTCGTGAAGCGATGGAAAGCCTAGCAATAGTTTCAAAAAGTTAGCACACATAACTATAAAACACTTCTTGTTATGATAAACGATTGCTTACCATGAATAAGGACATTAATTTGTCTAACACCTCTCTCGGGTACTCTTTTCATTGTGATACCGGTCCTGAAAGATGATGCAGTAATGACTTCGTAATTTCTCATATTACTTCTTGCTGCTTAAACCTTGCACTGCACATGAAAAGATGCACATTAACAATCAACCGTCAATATATATTTTTATAAGTTAAATATTGAAGAAGTGACAATGAAATACTTATAGTCAACCATCGATATACACTATTTGAATTACTTGTCGTGGGTCACACTGAGAAGACCGTGCATCCGGCGTAGGTGGGTCATGTGTAGGCAAAATAACACCTACAGAACAATGAGTTAGAATTTCACATAATGCACATTTAAACTAATCAAGTATACAATTATTTAAATGATATACCTATCGAAGCAGCCTGTGAAGATAAAGGCTCAGACTGGCTACCACTGGGTACTCGATGACTGTGACCTCCATGAATCATATTCTAACAAATAAAAAATGTTATGCAATACATTCAAACATTTCAATACATTCAAATCATTCACATCAAATATTGCAATACATTAAAACATAAGATATGACATCACTTGCTAATCATGAATAACTTATCCTTAACTTCCAATACAATTGGATCAGTTACACAACTCTATATCTGCATGGATATATATTCAAATTGAAAAAAACTTCGTGCAAAACATTCACATCAAATAACATTATGTATTACAAGATGTATTTCACTAGCTCGAGAATGCTTCCTCATCACTTGTTTGACTTTCATATTCTTCTTTTTCCTCCTCCTTCTCTTCGTCATCTTCTTCTTCTTCTTCTTCTTCTTCTTCTTCTTCTTCTTTTTCTTCTTCTTCATTGAGCCTGCATCCACTTGGTATATCATTTGGATCACATTCTTCCATGCATGTGCTATCGGACAATAGAGATATGACATGCGTACCATGTGCGACATCGTGACCATAAGAGAAGTCATACATATCATTTGATTGATAGTAATCACCCTCTTCAAAAATCTTGTCTTTTTGTAACTGATCATACTCGTGATATAGTTTAGACTTCACCTTACAAACTGCCCACCATTCATTTCTATTTGAATTCCTTGTACTCGTATATGAAGTATAGTAAACTTATTGAGCTTATGAGGCTAATATGAATGGTTCATATGTTTCAAACCGTGATTTATGATTCACTGCCACAATGCCTGAGGCTTTGTCGACTCTTGTTGTTGTGGGATCAAACCAATGACACTTGAATAAAGTTACACTATTATTTATGCCTAAGTAAGTCAACTTCATTATTTCTTCTATAACACCGTAGTAGTCATGTTTATTTTCACCGTAGCTGCTACCCTTGAGGCACACGTCATTATTCATTGTTGACTTGTTGACACCGTAGTCTTTTGTATGAAATCAATAACCGTTTACGATGTACCCGTTGTAACATTGCACAACTTTGGTCGGACCATTTTGTAAATCACATATTCCTTGATCTTTAACATCACCAAGGCGGACCTACAAGCATAAACAAGGACTATGATCACGACAAATTAAGTATCTTATTGTTGTATAAAGGGAAAGAATGTATACAATCGTCCTTACCAACTCTTTCAACTATGCTACAAATTTATTTTCACGTTCTTTTTGTACTTCTGTATCAGTGAGTTGTGAAAGTTTTCTTCGCAACTCCATACCAAATTATTTGCACTTAACAAATACTTATATTACTGAACCATGTACACACGTATAGAACTTAGTATTACATATTAAGTATACTTACTCAATGTATGGATCGATTGTTGAGCAATTAAAAAGGATATAGATTTGTACTGCATCTTGCTCTCGATCTTCCAAGAGTCTTGATCGACAACTGCCAAATGCATGCCTAAATGGTTGAAATATTAATAATTTGTCAATTACAGTAGATTGTTCTCCATCATCATTACGAGGTGGGCATGTGTAACGTGTTGGAATGTGAGGTTCAAAGTACGTAAATGCAAAATTTAAAATTTCTTCTGAAGTGTACACTTCACAAATAGAGCTCTCTACTCTTGCTTTATTCTGAACCTTTTTTTTGAGGTCAAACATACATCTGTCAATAATATATATCTCAGATTACAATAAATTTATCAACATGTAGTGATTTGGACAAGCATCTATCTTTAGATACCTCATACCTAGAGCATTGACCATAACCTTCGCACGGTAGAGATTTTATGGCAAATTTTCATCTTTGGGCAACATACTTTTCACAATAGAGCACAAATGGTCAAAATATGATTGACTCAAATTATACTCTGACTTCAAACTCAGTAGTTGAAGAACTGCAGACAAGATAGTGTGACTCTCACAACCATTCCACAGTGGCTCATCAGCATCTTTAAGAAAGTCATAAAATCTACTAGCTGCATCGTTTGTTGCTTCTTCCTCTGCCAGAGTTGGTGCATCACTATGTCCCATAGCAGAACCCATTTCTAGTCCTACAACATCAAATATCAAATCCATATATGGATTATCGTGCACCACATCTACCCGTGTGTCAAAATTATTTTAAAATTCTTCACCATGAAGCATCCAATTCTGATAACCAATAACAAAACTCTTTTTGTATAGGTGATGTCTAACGCCATGAGGTTCTATAAATCGATTGTTCTTATATATCGTGCAGATGCATCTGATCCGACCGATGGGATCCACTATACTGACACTTGCCGTTGCGAATTCAATAAAACTGTCAACACCATCCATATATTCATGCGACCCCTCATTATCAACTATCCTACGGTACATTCATTCACGGTTTGTAGCCATTTTGTCTTATAGTGTTACAGATATTATCACTAGTTAAAAGAGAATCTTAATAGTGTTATGATGAAATAAATATCTAATTTATCTATTAATTCTTGTTTGGTGATTGTTTGTGAGTAATTTTTTGTTTAAATTAATGCATAGATTTTTGTGTATAACACCATCACATCATATTTATACACATCACGAGGATATTTAAAAATATGAAATCACATTACATAAAACGATATATTCATTTGAACAAAAAATTTATGATACAATTTCACATGAAATGTATAATCAAATGAAAAATAACTTCATGTAAGCATGGATACAGACACATCAAACATTACAATACATTCAAATCATTCATATAAAAATAATATCAAACATGTACCTGCAGCAAACATACTTCAATATCTCACTAACTACTAACATGCCTAGCATGAAATCCGTACTTTAAAAATAAGAACACTTCTATTCTCATACATTAAAATTATACTCAGCATGATCTCCAAACTTCATCAAAGCAGTCCTAGATATCCACAACTAAGTGAGTGTGTCAATAGAAAAGTGTTGCATCAAATAAATTAAATAACATGTGATGCGCTTGCATCACTTACCACGGGTATTTACTCGATTTGAATTGCTTTTGGCTTTGCATTTTTTTTTATTTCTTTTTGCATTGCATTTTTAGCCACATACAATGCTCATCACTAAGCATCGCGCAATTAGCTCAACAACGTACCTACGAAGCACATGTATACAAAATAATTCAGAGAGGTGGCTTGACCTCTCCCTGGCGGGAAAAAAAGGATGGGGCTCGGCCCCTTCCTCTCATCCTGTAAGACGGGGAGACAAGGAGGGGGCTCGCGCCCTCCCTGGCAAAAAAAAAGGTTGGGGGCTCAGCCCCTCCCTCTCATCTTGTAAGACAGAGAGAGGGCTTGTCCCCTCTCTGGCGAAAAACAAAAAAAGGAGAAGGGGTCGAGCCCTTTTTGGGCATCCCGTAAGACAGGGATGGGGCTCGGCCCCTCCCTGGCAAAAAAAATGGGAGGGGGTCGAGCCTCTTTCGGGCATCCCGTAAGACTAGGAAGGGGCTTGACCCCTCCCTGGCAAAAAAAAAAGGGGGGAGGGGGTCGAGCCCCTCCCGCGACTCCCGTAAGACAGGAAGGGGGCTCGACTCCTCCATGGCGAAAAAAGCATAGGGAGGGGGCTGAGCCCCTCCCGCGACTCCCGTAAGACAGGAAGGGGGCTCGACTCCTCCATGGCGAAAAAAGCATAGGGAGGGGGCTGAGCCCCTACCTCACATCCCGTAAGACAGGGAGACAGGGAGGCTCGGCCCCTCCCTGGTGAAAGGGTAATGACCGGCCTGAGCATCAGGCATCGGCGAAGGGGGAGGTCGGCATAAAGCAAGGGGGGGGAGGTCGGCGAAGACGGGCGACGGACCGGGAGGCGCCGGAGACAGAACGCATTGAGCGACAGAGACAAAACAGAAAAGAGAAAAAAAGGGGTTCAAATTAGGGATTTACGGGGAAATTAGTGACGAATTCACAATGAACAAATTATGTTGCTAGGTCGTCGCTACTTGACGAGGGGCAGCGACGGAAAAGTTCTGTCACTGATCCGTCGCTAAGTTGCGATGGATATTTAGACCGAATAAATTCCATCGCTAATTAGTGACGAATTACCGACATAATATTTTTCGTCACGAATTTTGCAAATAAGCGAAATGTTAGCGACAAATATCTTTTTTTCGCTAATTCGTCGCTAATTTGTGATGAGTTTTTTTATCACAAATTGTCATCGCTAATTAGCATTTTTCTTGTAGTGGTCACTCAAAATCACCTTTTATGGGATAATTGAGAATAATTAGGATCTAGTACATGACCTATGACTCGTGGACGTGGACAAAATGCAGTTTGATATTGATAGAGTGTCATCATTACTTCTTTGGTCCGAACCAAGGGTATAATGCAAAACTGATATTGTTCTATTGTAAATTAGATTTCTAATAAATAGTGATATAAAGTATATGAGGGGAGAGAAGATTCCATCTTTGTATCCTTTGTATTATAAATAGATAAAATACAAAACACATACTCTCTCTCTTTTATTGAATTATTTAACCATTATAAGTACTTTCTCTGTGTCTCTTTCTTTCGGTTGCCTGACATTATGTCATGCCCGTGTCCCCTTGGAGGCTGTAAAACAGTAAATAGCCACATATTTTACAGATCTCTCTGTCCTCTCAATGGAGCTACAAGCTCAGTTAGTGTAATTTCAATTCATAGAAACCCAACGGCCGGAATCTTTATTTATTTTCTTATTTTTATAGGAGTGACTCTCAGTTTGCTGTTTCTCCATTTTGTTTTTAGTGTAAGAACTTGAAATATATTATACTCGACTCTGGCTTGGTATGTTTCCCAAGGAACTGGGTCCAGTCATAGTTAAATAAAGCTATTCACTCAGCCGTTTGGCCCATGTCTATGCCCACTTGGTCCAGTAGCAGCTAGGTCGTACCAAACAGTTACGCCAATGTGATGCATGACTTCAACTGAGATTACTGTAGGAATGCCAAAGTTTGAGATCAGTCCTATGGCTGAAGTCATAGAGACAGTTGCAAAGTCCTTTTAAACTCTAGTTTGTGCACATAGTTGGACTCTATCCGCTTGACCAAGTAGGACACATCTCGTCAGTTTCAATCAATCCCTTTCTGATGACAGATTCAATCATGAAAAAAAGACACACACAATCAGTAAGTAAATAGTAAGGAGAGCTCAGGAAAGTGCAGCCAAGTCTTTCTGTGATTTGGCCTTATTGAGCCTTGTCAGGTGCAGTTGGCGTGGAACTGTCTGACATTGAGCTCAAACTGAGTCCACAAGCGTCTCGGATGCATCGACTTACTGATCAAGGAGCTAAGATCTCAAGACTCGCATATTTTGTTGGTAGATGGTGATGCACCAGATCTAGGATGATCCGCCAAAAAGAAGAAGGGCAAGAAGAAGTTTAAGTCCTCCTGATGGTTCGGGATCCAATTGGATCCAAATCATTATGATTTTTATTTTTATTGGTTTTGGAGTTTCATTAGGATATTGGACCTATCCAAAATAAAAAAAATTAGATTAGGGTTTTAAATTGCTATAAATACTTGTTATGTGTGCGTGTAAACTTATTATTTTCTCTAATTTATTTAGTGTTTTCTGGCTTTCCTTCGTTATTTGTAAGTAGGAGTAATGTAACACAGATTTTTATGCATCTTTGAGATGAAAAATAGACGTGTCTTGTCAATGGACTTGACCATTGTCCTTGGTCCAAGTACTTTAGAAGTACTCAAACCACACAAAACACAACAAATTGTTAACATGTGTAATTACTTTTAGAAAAATTATTAATGAGTGTTTTTCTTAAAAACCTTATAATTTGTTTAGCAAAACACTAGTATTGAATTGCTTTTTTACCCTTCACATGCACAAAAGTGATGAAGTTCATGCAATATATCTCTTTGCTCTTCCCGTGGTGCATACACCTACTTAAAATGAAATGATGTCCACACATTTTTTTTTTTTTGCAGACTATACGAAGCTTGCATAAAATTATATGGCAACTTTCTTTTAAACTTGAACAATATAAGAAAGTCTTTGTATATTTTATGCAGACTCGAGGAAGTTCGCATATTCAGAAAGTATATGCAGACTTTCTTATTTTGTTTAAGTTTAATAGGAACTCTAAAAAAAATGTGCAAACTTTATTTTAAGTTGGTGTATGCGGTACTCTAGAAACAAAGTGATATATCACGCGAACTTCATCAGTTCCGTACATGTGAAGGGTAAAAGAGACATCCATTTGCAATTTTGTAAAGGGGGGGAGAAGATCGCAAATTGTGAGGTTTTTATTTTACCATACAATAAGACTATTTTTGGATTACTTTTTGTGTAAAACATAAAACACAGAAAACACAGAAAATAGCCATAAAGTACATGGGCCCAATCACTGGATCCGCTAAGAACAAAGCCAAATGTGATGCCATACTTTCTGAGGCTGGGGTTGGCAAAGATTTTCTCCTTCTGTGCAAGGTAAAGTCTCAGTCTGGGTACGGTGGGCCCGTGGGTCCCACACTCTAGCTGGTCCCTTCTCACACCCCCTCTAGCTTCTGAGTGAATTGCCCAAGAAGAAAATAAAAAAGCAAAAAAAAAAAAAAAAGTCTGTGGGCTGTCACACAGAGTGGCTCTACCAATAATTTCCCTTTTTAACTTCTCTCTCTAAAAAGGTAGATAGAGAAAATGGGAAAAACACAATGAGAAAGAAACTTGCAACAATCCTAATCGGATATCTGAAGATCATCCCAAAAGGGAACACCAGATGATCCTCCACTCAAAGGAGGCAGGTTTCCCCACACGTGTGGCATGTGGGGCCTTGCACGTGCCTGCCACATTACCAGTCTAGGGCACAAGTGACGGGATCGAGGCCCCTACCGAATGTCTGTCTTGGGCTAGTGCCGGAAGGACTGTATCACAGGGACACCCCATTTTCGTGATGCGTCTCACGGCCCCGACATAGGATAATATTTTAATATTTTTTACATAAATTTTAATGATAATATACTTTTATATTGAAATATCAAATTGAAAAATTAAAAAGCTGGCATCATCATGCCATATTTTTTCAAAAAAAAAAATTGAATTCGCACGTTGTACTCGAGTCAAGGGTCGGGACACACTTGTATGGCTGGTAAATGAGCTGAACAAACCAACCAAAAAGAAGAAGGGTGTTTAAGCTTCCTGTTCTTGTGTTAAGCTGAGCTAAGCTCCAACTCAAGTCAAACACGAGTAAAACGAGCCGAGCGTTATATTAGGCTTGAGGAGATCCATGACGCTGGCAGGAGCCTATTAAGGGTCGGGTACCCTGTGTATTTTTTTTCTTTGGTCCTGAGAAGCCGTTAAATCAGATTTATACTTTATGTTCGTCGAATTTTTTCACTACTCAAACCTGCTCAAAGTGTTGGTCGCTTGAAAATTATTCTTTTGCCCAAGGCAGTTGGTGCTATTGACATCTCATCATTCAGACCATTTCTACAGGGGAAAGCGGGGGCCTGCTGTGCCTCACCCCGTTTGGACCGGGAATGAAGGGTATGAAACGGGGATGGAGGTGGAGACGAAGGTTAAAATCCATCCCCATTCAGGGATGGAGGCGGGGATGGACTTACACTTTTCCCCACCCCGCCCCATCCCCAGTCCTTCTAAAGGATGGCAATAGACTAGGGGGAAACGGGGCTCTGCCCAGCCTCATCCCTGTTTGAACGGGGTATGGAGGACATGAAACGGGGATGAAGGCGGGGGTGGAGGTTAAAATCCATCCCCATGCAGGGATGGAGGTTCTAATCTTGAGACGGGGCGGCGGTGGATACCCTGTCCCCCGCCCCAGGCCATTGTCATCCCTACCTATTTCCATCATGGAGGCACCTTAGTCGTATCCTGGCTAAGGTATTGGAAGCTAGGATGCAATTGGTTATCTCGAGCGTTATAAGTAAATCACATAGGGCTTAATTTCATCAAATCACATAGGGCTTAATTTCATCATAGGCCGTTCAGTGCAAGACTGCATTGTGCTCGTTTCAGAGGCCATTCATCACGTCTCTACATCGAGTAAGTCTTATTTCATGCTTAGATTGAACATTACTAAAGCATTTGATTCTGTTTCATGGCCTTTCCTCATGCAATCCCTGGCAAATATGGGCTTTGGAGCTCGATGGTGTGGTTGGGTGCAGGAATTGGTCCAAACTGCGACAACCTATGTCAGCTTGAATGGGGAAATCAAACAGGTTTTTGACTTGCACCGGGGACTAAGACGAGGCTGCCCCTTATTTTCTCTTCTTTTTGATGTGCTGGCAGAGGGTTTGGCATCTTTGTTTTAGAGGGCAGCAAACATTGGCTTCATTAATCCGACATCTTTTTTTAGGATTTGATTTTACTTTGCTCTAATTTTACTGATGAATTCATCCTTTTTGGTGAGGCTACTATTGAACAAATGTTCAGAGTCCCATGCATCCTCAAAGCTTTCAGGTTATTATCAGGGATGCACATGAATGAGACTAAAGAGTGTGATTTTTCTTTTCAACGTGGACCGTGTCACCATTATTGATGCATCTCACCTCTTTGGTTGTAAGATTGGTAAACTTCCGCCCTCTCATCTAGGTTTGCCTCTACATCACCTGTTGGTTCGAGTGGAGTTCACGGATTCTTGAGTGAGTGGAGGCTCGCCTGCAATCGGGCATGGATGATATCTCTCGTATCATTAAATCAGTCCTAACCAAGGTTGCCAGACTAGGAAGCGGAAGCGGGACGCGAGGAATAAAATATATATATATATATATATAAGAATTGAATGATATTAAAAAATAAAACACAAATAAAAACTAAAATAAAAGTGACTAATACTAAATTTCATGATTTTTTAGTGTAAGGATTAAATTTCTAACAAAATCTAAAAATGATAACTACCAATTTAGCGAAAGCACAAGGAAGTGAGTGAGAAGAGTTAGAGAAAACACATAAAAAGCATGAAAAGTTGAGTAAGAGAACATATAATAAGAATAAATGAAGCGTGTGAAAAGCATAAGAGAAGCGTGGGGGAATTGAGGTTCTCATCAAGTTTCGAAAGCGAGGAGTATCATGCTTCTGAAGTGAGTTTTCGGGAAAAGATCTTCTCACCTATCTAAGAAGCTTTCGGTAACTCTGGTCCTGACTTTCATCCCCTCTCACTTTATGTCAGTGTTTAAAATACCAACCAAGATTGAAAAGCACATTATTGGAATTATGCAATAATTTTTTGTGGGAAGACACAGGTAATAAAAAATGTATGGCTTTGCCTGTTGCTAGGGGCGGTTTGGGTGTCACAAAGCTTTCTTTGAAAAATAAGGCACTTATCTCCGAGTGGTGGTGGTCTATTAAAAGGAATGAAGGGGACCTTGCCCTGTGCCTCAGAAGTAAGTATTCTTTGAAGGGCCCGCCTTGGGAGTGGTCGCCTTGCAGGGGTTCTCGATCTTCTTCAGAGGTTTGGACTTTGTGGTGTTGTGTTTGGCCAAAATTCAGGATAGGTCTAGGGCCCTCAACAGATGGTTCGACTGAGTGTGTTTGGTCCCATTCTTAGTTGCCTCTTTTTTACTAGCATTTAGTGATGTGGGTTCAAATCCCTTGCCAAGGGATTTGGTTTGGGAACGCAAGCCTTCATCGAGATCACACATGTTTGGATAGTTGGTCATTATGGATGGGGTCTTTCCTATGAAAATTTAGCAAGGAGGGGCTTTTGTATGGTGAGCATATATAGACTGTCCGCATCTTATATGGTTCTGTTCCTAATTCCAATCAATAATTTTTTGGTCTCGATGTAACCTATGTCTTCAAGTTTGTGAGGAGTACTTTACACATGACCTGCTTTTGAGTTCGGGGTTTCTGCCTAGAAACAACAAATGGTTCTTTGTTTAGCGATGTTGGTTGTTCACGACTTGGTGGGTGGCTTGGAAGGAGAGCAACTATAGGATTTTTGAATGTCGGGCTAGACCAACGAGGGTGGTGACTATGCATATTCTCTCTGATGTATTCATTATGTTCAAACTAAAATTGTTAGGGATGGACGTCTCTTGGACTCGTCCCATTTTTATTGATTGTCTATCTGTTCTAGCAAGGCTGGGGTCGATCTCTCATTGCCCTAGTCCTTGTGCCCAATTCATAAATAAAATCTATTTTAGTCCTTAAAAAAAAGGATTTTAACTCTAAAATTATTGCTTGTAGACTAGGGTTGCAAATGGGTCGAATCCAAGAAGAGAAATTTGCAAAATTTGGTTGTCCTCGATCCGAACAGACCTGACTCCTCAATGTATTTTGGATCCAAAACCTGACTTGCTTTCAGCCCTATTACACATCAAACACTTCAACCATCTAAATAGGGATGCAAATTCACTGGACCTAGTATGGACATTTTATGGTTTTGGCCATTCGAACTTGGTTTAGATCCAATTTTTCTATATATTTAGTCGATCCAGATATTACCTTTTGCATCCCCACATTTGAACTCTATCATATAAAATATAATAAAATATATTTATTAATTTTTTTTTAAAGGCAAGCTGGGGTTAGGCAGACCCCCACCACTTATTATTCAATGTAACACTGGGGGTTTGAACCTGCAATGTCTCACCATAGGGAGACATGCACTGACGACTCCTACCAACAACACAAAGTCCCTGTTGGTTGCAAATATATTTATTATTAGTTGAGAAGCTTATACGAGTTTAGCCAAGTCGAATGCTTGTTGTTCGTGTTTTGCTCGATGAAACTATTTACGAGTTCAAAATGAGCCCTTTACAAGTTGAACCCCGACCCCAACAATGAATGGCTCATCTAGTTTCTCAACCTTAAATACCCATATCTTTGTGACATAGCCATGTAAAGAAAACACAACCACTCAAGGTGTGACCTACATCCACAATTAACCTCTCTCTCTCTCTCTCTAATTGACACAGAGAGGAGGAGTGGAGACTTGTTCATTTATATAAACATCCATATCTGAGTAGGACTCTACAATTTTCAATCACCTTTGGGTCCTTGTTAACTTAGATTTCTAAGTTAGAGTTACATTTAGGAATAATCCCTTTTCTAGGAGAGTTCCCAATGTTTGACACCTTCACATTAGGAGTTTCCTTCTTGTGAGAGTCCTAGAGGGTTAGACTCACATTGGGAGTCTTGTGAGTCTTCATGGGATTCTTGACATTAGACTCTTCAATTGGCGCAGGCACATGCCATGAGACCCCTATATTGACATGCCTCCTCAAACTATCTTCATGAGATTGAGTTTGTCTATGAAGTAAGTGAACTTGGGTCCTGGTAAGGGATTGGTTAAAATATCAACAACCTATTTTGGGGTGGAGATGAACTGTATATCAATATCACTTTTAAAAACATTTTCCTAATCAAAATGATAGTCAATCTCAATATGTTTAGTGTGTGCATGAAACACAGAATTTGCTACAAGGTATGTGGCACCCAATTTATTGCACTACAGAGCAGGGATTTTATAAGAGAGTGTCCAATTTAATCAATAATTGTTTGAGCCAAACAAGCTTAGAGGTGGCTTCTGCGATAACCTTATATTATGCTTTTGTATTGGACTTAACAACAATGTGTTGTTTAGTTGAGCTCCAGGATATCAAGATGGTTCCTTTATAAGCTAGATAACTTCCTCTAGACTTTTGATCATAGCAACGAAAAAAGAAAATAACCTAAAAGAAAGATACCGCTTGACGTGTAGCCCCAAGTTAATGGTTCCCTTTAGATAATGCATAATTCTTTATATGGACCCAATGGTATTGACTAGGTTCATGCATAAATTGACAAGACTTGTTAACTGAATAGAAAATGTCAGGTCTAGTGAACATGATGTGTTGTAATGCCGCAACTATGCTCATGTATTGTGTGACGCCTTCTAAGGGTGTTCCACCATGTCTAGATAGAGTAACATTTGGTGCAATAGGTGTAACCACCAATTTATAATTTGTCATACATGTCTAAGTAAGAGGTCTAAAATATACTTCCTTTTACACAACACAATTTATGATGAGTCATGGATTACTTCAACTCCAAGAAAACAATGTAGAGGCCCCAAATCTTTGATGAAAAATTTACAACCAAAATTTTGAATAATATTCATAATGTCATCTTATGGATTACTTGTAACAATAATATCATCAACATATAACAGATAAATAGAGATGGATTAGGCTTGAACTTACTAATACACAACTTTTTTAGATAAATACAAAGTCTCTTGAACCACATATGAGGAGCCTATTTTAAACTGTAGAGTACACGATTAAGTTTACACACAAACTTAGGATGACTCTTGTCTTGAAAGCTTGGCGGTTGACTCATATAAACTTCTTGTAAATTACCATGAAGGAAGACATTATTTATATCTAACTAATGAACTGACCAACCCAAGCTCACGACAATAGACAACACTGTTTTAACAGACGTGGGTTTGATGATAGGACAAAAAGTTTCAAAATAGTCAACTCCTTCCTGCTGGCTATAATTTTTAGCAACAAAAAAAAACTTTATATCTGGTTACGGTTCCATATGCATGCTTCTTAATCTTATATATCCATTTACACCCAATGAGATTGGTGACTTTATTAAGAGAGACAAGGGTCCAAGTTTAGTTTTGGTAAAGCGCCTTGACTTTTTCTTTCATAGCTTGACCCAATTTCAGATCAGAGACAACTTGGTTAAATGAAAGTGGTTCTTGTTCTTTTTGACTCAATTGACTAAGGAGAACAATGAGATATTTAGACTCAAAGAATAGTCTTGGTTTTAATGTTCCATCATAGGATTTGGTAACCATATGACGTATTATTGTAGGAGTTTGATTGGACAGATCAATAATGAGGTTTAAACATGAGGACGAGGATATGGACATGTTATGTTCATTGAGCTCACTTGGTTGTTTAGATTGGCTAGGTGTTGGAGTGCCTAGACCATTTTTATGCTCATCATATGACATCTTAGGTGAAGAATCATAGGACGACTCAGCAGAAGATTCTTAGAACTGTTCAGAACGATGAATAGAGAAAACATTTATTGGGTTAGGAAAGATTATTGGTTTTATGAGAGCACTTTGTTTAGTGGTTTTAGGCAAAACAGGGACTTTGACTTTGGATCCAATTTGACACATCTTAAAATGTAATAGGCTCTTTCTTTCCAACATAAAAAAAAAATCTTCATAAAAAATAACATGTCTCCAAATAAACAATTGTTTGGTAATTGGATCATAACAAATGTATCATTTGTAGTTGGAACCATATCTAACAAAAATACAAGGTTTGGATTTTAGATTGAGCTTGGACTTAATATAAAAAACCAAATAAGAATAACATGTGGACCCAAAGATGTTTAGGTGCTCATAACTAGGTACATGTTTTAGGAAGAACTCATATGGTGACTTCTGGTTAAGGTTTGTAGAAGAAAGCCAATTAATAAGGTATATTGCAGTCTTAAAAGCATCAACCCAATTTTTTTGGTCCAAAGAGGCATGAAATAATATGACTAATCCTGTTTCAACCGCATGTCTGTGTTTTCTCTCTACCATATCATTCTGCTCAGAGGTGTGCAGACATGACAACCACCGTTTGATGCCACATGTATTTAAGAAACTTGTAAAGTTGTTACTAACAAACTCTCCTCTCCCATCACTATGAAATATCTTAATTTGACCACTAATTTGTTTTCCCATAGTGTTTTTAAATTTTATAAAACATGAAAGTGTGTTAGTCTTTTTGACTAATGAAAATAATCATGAAAATTTTGAAAAGTCATCAACAAGTAATATGTAAAACCGAAATCTCTCACGAGATGGCATCAATGAAAGACCCCACATATCCGCATGGATCAACTCCAAAGGAGCTTGCATAGTAAATACTGCCTTAGAAAATAATAATTTATGAATTTTACTAATTGCACAAGTAGAATAGATCCCAATCTTATTACTCAAAAGTAAAATTATTTTATTGTTTCTAACTTTTATAAAATCTTAGAACTAGGATGTCTTAACCTACAATGGCAAACTTCATCGTAACATTTAAATTTATTATGACTAACTTTAGTAAAACTAACTTTAGGAGACCAATTTTCTTGATCATGGTGCCCTGGCCATGGGTAAAGTCCTCCCTCACTCTGTCCTCTTAGGAGGGTAGTCCCACATTGTAAATCCTTAATACAAAATTCATTAACATCAAACTAAAATAAATATTGATTATCTCGAGAAAACTTAGCTATTGACAAAAGATTGTGCTGAATGAAAAGCACATGAAGAACATCTGTTAATTTAAAAACCTTATGTCCATGCTATAAAGATATATTACCTGAACTAGAAATAGGTAATTGTGACCATTCCCAACCATAACTTTATTTGATCCACGATATTCACTTTTGCTTGTCATGCTTTGATTATCATCCGTAACATGATGAGTGGCTCCAGTGTCTGGGTACCATGCAAAGTCTTGCATACCATTAAGTGCCATGACTGCAAATGCTTTTGAAATATTATATCATATGTATATTGTATGATTTTTCTGATTACAGAACTCACCTGTCCATCTTTTTTATTGCTATCATGTTGGAGTAACCATGATTGCCCCTGCTTGTCTCTTGCACTAAAAATTCAAAAAATCTGGAAGAAAGGGTTAAAATAATCACCCCTTCTTCCTCTACCACTACGACAACCATGACCATGATCATGACCACAATTTCCAATTCTACATTAGAGTTACATTTAGGAAGAGTCCTTGTAGGAGAGCTCCCAGCATTTGGCACCTTTTTCTTCTTGTGAGAGTTCTGACTCACACTAGAAGTCATGTGAGTCTTGATGAGCTTCTTGACCATTGGACTCTATCTTAATCTTGGACTCTTCAATTGGTGCAGGCCTTGAGACTCCTATCTTGACAAGCTGGAGGGGGTTGTCTGCGCTCACACCCACACTTACAGACGTGTACCACCATACAATGATGACTTCGATGCGAAATAACACCGAAATTATTTTCTTGAAAACTAGGACACGATGACACCACTTTATTTTAAAAAATTTAATTGATAAAGATGTATTTTGTTATTTTTTATATATGAATCATATTAACTATCCATAATTATTCTTAAAAAATAATGTCACACAAGTAGATAACGTGTCAAGTGTCGTGTCATGCCACTTACAAGGGAATCCTAAAAGCTTGCGAGACTTTTTTGGGCACCCAGACCCATTAAAGTCTCTCTCTCCCCGTGGAAAACCCACCTAGATTTGCTTTCCTATATTGGGGTTCACAAACAAAATGTTGGCCCTGAAAACAACGATGCGAGAGGGTTGTCTCGATCCAGCACAGCTCAGCCTAAAGTGGGGGGGACGAATGCAAGGCTCACACAATTGTAAAAAGCCAGGGCAGCATTAAAGACCTCCCTCCTTTACCTGGCATTCTAGTAGGGAGGGGGCCCTTCATGTTGGGGGCGGCAGTGCTGCTGCCAGTGAGCATGAATTGTTGATAGCCCCCACCTCCTCTAAGGTCCTTATAAAAGGCCCACTTCTTTCATCAGTGGTTCACCTACCTGCTTCATCTTTGACCAAACATAAAAGGTTGAACAATCCCAACGTATCTATCTTTCTCTATTTGGGACCTTCCCATGACTAGACCTCACCTCCCACTCCCAACCCCCACTAGGGGGAAAGCCTTAGTGCTAAAGCCTTATCCTGGTTCTTGAAAACGATATTTAGCTGACAAAAGTTGGAAAAATGCTCTGCATTTAATCGGTTGTAGCAGACCGGTGGAAGACAAATCATGTAACTATATATATATATATATATATATATATATATATATATATATATATATATATATATATATATATATATATAGAGAGAGAGAGAGAGAGAGAGAGAGAGAGAGGGCTGACAATGGGTCGGGTCTGGGTTGACCCAGACCCACATATTTTATAAATTTAATTTTATTAAAACTATATGTAAAATACGCGGGTTGGGATGGGTACCCAGTAAAAAAAGCCGGGTTGGGTTGGTTACCTGGCAAAAATCATGGCCCAAATCCAGTCATCATATTGGTTGGTTTGGGTTCCGGTCGACTGAATATTACTGGGGTTGGCACTTTCCATGCCCATACCTGAAAAATCGGATCGGGTCGGGCTGGATTGGATACCCTAGGTTGGAACTCAATGTGAAAGACGTGGTTTTCAGTGTTAAGTGTCATGTAGGGACTACAGTTATATGAAAGCGACAGTGAAAGATTGGAAAGATGTATGTAATGACATTTTTTACTATTGTACATCCACAAAGATAAATACAGTTGACCATCATGATCATCTCACACTAACACAGCTTTTGTATTGCCTTTTCCTAACAATTGCTTTTCTACTGTTAAGGCTGAGAGAGCATATTCTTAGGGGTTGTTTGATCCCCGTTGTAAAAATCATTCTAGAAACGAGGGATATAACAAATTAAGGATGCGGCGCATGGAACATGTTCTTTACCTAGTAATTTTTGTTTCACCCCCTGTTACGGTTAAAATGAGGACCGGAGGAACGTTTAAAAAAAAGTCAGACTCTCTCTCTCTCTCTCTCTCTCTCTCTCTCTCTCTCTCTCTCTCTTGCAGCCAGGCGATGCGGTGGTGAGGCTGACGGCGTGAGGCGGCACTGGTGGTGAGACCACTGATGAGGCCTCTTCCACTTCTTCTTCGTTCTTCTCTTCTCTTTTTTTTTCTTTCCTCTCTTTTTCATTCTTCGTTTCACTCTCTGTCTCTCCCTCTTCTTCTTCGTTCTTTGTTCTTTGTTCTTCCTCTTCTTTTACTTTTCTTTTTTCGTTCATCTTCTTCTTAGGATTTGAATCAAATTTCTTAAATTAAGAGTTTTTGTAGTTAATTTGATTAGTTTTTTTTTTATTTCTTTGATTAAGGTTTTAAATCACATTTTTAAAATTATGGCTTTTTATAGTTAATTTGATTAGGGTTTTCTTTGATTTTATTAGATTTTTTCATATTTAGGACTTTAAATCAAAAAATTTAAATTAGGATTTTTTATAGTTAATTTGATTAGGGTTTTATTTGATTTGATTAGATTTTGTTTATTTATAGCTTTGAATAAAAAAATTTAAATTAGGAATTTTTATAGTTATTTTGATTAAGGTTTTTTTATTTGATTTTCTTTGATTAGGGATTTAAATCAAAATTTTAAAATTAGGCCTTTTTATAGTCAATTTGATTAAGATTTTCTTTGAAACTACAAGAAAAATGGCCATTAGCGACAGAAGTTTGTGACGGATTTTTTTCGTCGCCAACTTCATCGCTAATTAGCGACGGCTTATCGACGTTAGGTTTTTGCCACAATACCCGCGACATTTAGCGACGGATTTGACGACGAAAGTTTTTTCGTCGCTACGTAGCGACGACATTAGAGACAAAAATATTTTGTCGCTAACTAGTCATTTAAATTTGCGTCGGAAGTCGGCCATCGCCAAATCTCGCTAAGTTTCCCCGAAATCCCTAATCAGAACCCTTCTTTCTCTTTCTTGTTTCGTCTCTCCCACCCGACGCATTCCCCCGACCGCCACCCTCTCCTGCCCAATGAACTCCCCGGCCCGTCGCTTGTCCCTCCCCCGGCCCATCGCCCCCCGTTCTGCAGCCCATCAACGCCCGTCCCTCCCTCGGCCCATTGTCGCTTGTTGCCCACCGCCCAGTGTCTCCCAGGTAAGTGGGCCATTTTTTTTCAGGCAGGGGGTCGCCCCGCTGCCTCTTTTTTTTTCGGTAGGGGGGAGGGGGGGGGGGCAACCCCCTGCCTTTTTTTCTGGCAGGGGGTCGGCCCCCTTGCCTCATTTTTTTATTCGGGTAGAGGGTCGACCCCCTGCCTCTTTTTTTTTTCGGGCAGGGGGGCGACCCCCTGTCTCATTTTTTTTTCCGACAAGGTGTCGCCCCCCTGCCTCGTTCTTTTTTTCTAGCAGAGGGTGCGTGCCTCATTTTTTTTCCGGCAGGGGGTCGCCCCCCTGTCTCATTTTTTATTTTCGGTAGGGGGGGTCACCTGCTGCTTTTTTGGCAGGGGGGGTCGCCCCCCTACCTCTTTTTTTCTGGCAGGTGGGAGGCGGGGGGGGCGACCCCCTGCCTCATTTTTTTTTTTCGGCAGGTGATCGCCCTCCTGCCGGATTCTTTTTTTCTGGCAGGGAGGGCGCCTGCCTCATTTTTTTTTCGGCAGGGGGTCACGCCCTGCCTCTTTTTTTATTTTCGATGGGGGGGTCGTCCCCCTGCCTCTTTTTTTCCAGCAGGTGGGGGGCGACCCTCTGCCTCTTTTTTTTTCAGCAGGGGGTCGCCCCCCTTGCTTCATTTTTTTATTTGGGTAGGGGGTCACCTCTCTGCTTTTTCGGCAGAGGGTCACCCCCCCTGCCTCATTTTTTTTCGGGCAGGGGGTGACCCCCTACCTTGTTTTTATTTTTTGGCAGGAGGGGCAACTGGCCGGGGGCGCCCGACGATCGTCGGGTTCCTCAACCACGACATCACCCCGTGCCTATCGCTCCGGAGGACGATCACTGCCTTTTTTTCTGGCAGAGTCGCCCCCCTTGCCTCAATTTTTTATTCAGGCAGAGGGTCGACCCCCTGCCTCTTTTTTTTTCGGGCAGGGGGGCGACACCCTGTTGGTCGCCCCCCTGCCTCGTTCTTTTTTTCTAGCAGGGGGTGCGTGCCTCATTTTTTTTTCGGCAGGGGGTCGGCTTCTGCCTCGTTTTTCATTTTCGGTAGGGGGGGTCGCTTGCTGCTTTTCCGGCTGGGGGGGGTCGCCCCCTGCCTCTTTTTTTCTGGCAGGTGGGGGGCGGGGGGGCGACCCTCTGCCTCTTGTTTTTTTGGGCAAAGAGGCGACCCTCTGCCTCATTTTTTTCGGCAGGTGATCGCCCCCCTGCCTGATTCTTTTTTTCTGGCAGGGAGGGCGCCTGCCTCATTTTTTTTTTCGGCAGGGGGTCGCGCCCTGCCTTTTTTTTATTTTCGACGTGGGGGTTCGCCCCCCTGCCTCTTTTTTTCCAGTAGGTGGGGGGCGACCCCCTGCCTCTTTTTTTCCAGCAGGGGGTCGCCCCCCTTGCTTCATTTTTTATTTGGGTAGGGGGTCGCCCCCCTGCTTTTTCGGCAGAGGGTCACCCCCCCTGCCTAATTTTTTTCGAGCAGGGGGTGACCCCCTACCTTGTTTTTATTTTTCGGCAGGGGGGGCGACGAGTCGAGGGCGCCCGACGATCGTGGGGTTCCTAAACCACGACATCACTCCGTGCCTACCGCTCCGGAGGACGATCACTGCCTCTGGAGACCTCATGCCACTGTCGTACATTGTTGGCCTACTGATTGGCTGGCCGAACTCAAAAACTTGTTGGGTCGAACAGAGAGGTGATCGACGTCTGGGAGGCGTTCTGCCTCGCCAGAATCTCATCTGACTTCGATATTTATTCTAAATTTTTTCTTTTCGGCAGATGGTGACTTTATTTTAACACAGTGTCTCTTGCAGATTTCTCAATGGATTCTGCTTGTGCCCCCAACCCGTGGTAAGTAAGTGATAAAAATAATGCAAATCGGGTAAATACCCGTGGTGAGTAAGTGATGCAAGTGCATCACATGTTATTTAATTTATTGGATGCAACAATGTATTGTTCACACACTCACTTAGTTGTTGATATCTAGGACTACTTTGTTGGAGTTTGGAGATCATGTTGAGCATGATTTTAATGTATGAGAATAAAAGTGTTCTTATTTTTTTAGTATAAATTTCATGCTAGGCATGGTAGTAGTTAGCGGGATATTGGAGTGTATTTGTTGCATGTATATGTTTAAATTATTTGAATATATAGAAATGTGTGACATTGATTTGAATGATTTGAATGTATTGCAATACTTGATGTAAATGATTTGAATTATTTAAATGTATTGCAATACTTGATGTGAATGATTTGAATGTATTGCAATACTTAATGTGAATGATTTGAATGTATTGCAATGATTTGAATGATTTGTAGGTATTCCAATGATTTGAATGATTTGAATGTATTGCAATACTTGATTTGAATTATTTGAATGCATTGAAATGTATTGCAATGATTTGAATGATTTACAGATATTCCAATGATTTGAATGTATTGTAATACTTGATTTGAATTATTTGAATGTATTGAAATGTATTACAATGATTTGAATGATTTGTAGATATTCTAATGATTTGAATGATTTAAATGTATTGCAATACTTGATTTGAATTATTTTTTAATATATTGAAATGTATTGCAATGATTTGAATGATTTGTAGGTATTCCAATGATTTGAATGTATTGCAATACTTGATTTGAATTATTTGAATGTATTGAAATATTTGATGTGAATGATTTGAAACAATTTGAATGTATTGCATGACATTTTTTATTTGTTAGAATATGGTTCGTGGAGCTCACAGTGGTCGTTCATCCAGTAGTAGTCAGTCTCAGCCTTTATCTTCACGGGTTCCTTTGATAGGTATATCATTTAACTAATTGGATGCTTGATTAGTTGAAATGCGCATTCTGAGAATTTCTAACATACTTTTTTACTGATGATGTTTCACCTGTACATGACCCACCTGCACCAGTTGATCATACAAGTCAAGAGCCAAAACAGGATGCAGGGTCTTCTCAGTTTGACACAAGAAGACTCATTCGAATAGTGTATATCGATAATTGACCGTAAGCATTTCATTTTCACTTATTGCATATCTTATAAATATTATATATTGATATTTACTGTGTACCATTTCATGTGCAGCACGAGGTTCGAGCCACAAGTAGTACGCGATATTAGGAATTCACTACTTCAACATCTACCAGGACCGATCGCTCAATAGAAAGAGTATCCAAAAAAGGTGATAGACGGATTGTGGTTCTCATTCACGGTATATAGTTGTTTGTCATAGTTAATGTGTTTCATATTTAATTATTTGTTATAGTTATGTCTACTAACTTTCTGAAAATATTTGTAGGCTTCGAATCGCTTTGTGACTACGATGGAGGAACATGATGCAAGAAAGTTATGGCAGAAGGTGGTTGTCAATCAATTTGTAAACATGTTGCACAGTATGAAGACTGCAGCAAGAAAAGCATCTGGTGGGATAGATGATCCACTGCAGTGGAAGGGTCATGAACCTCCTACTATCAGATCAGATGTTTGAGATGCAATGTGTGACAAGTGGGGTGGTGATACATTTTGAAACCACTCAGCGAAGGCTGCACAAAATCCAGCGAAAATGCCTGAAGCTCATCTACACACAAGTAGATCTAGGATTTTTGGGAGCCACCTGATGAAAATGGTAACTCATCAATATATAAACAAATCAATTTTATAAGTAATGTTGCAAACCTGTTAACTAAATCTTTTATCATTTCACTTCGCAGGAAGCAAAAAAAGGAGGCATTGTGTCATACAAGGATGCGTTTGTTCATACACATTAACGTAAGACCATGGGAGAGTTCGTATCGGAGAATGCGAGAATGACAATGATATGTATTTATTGTATTAATAATCATTATAATATATAAGTTATATTAAACATTGTAATTCTTAATTATTAATTCATATTATAAGCATTATTTTGTAGGAGTCATACGAGCAACAAATGATAGAGCGATATGGCGATGACTCTACTCAGCATCCGCCTTTTGATCCTATAGCATGGGAGACTATAGCAGGTGAACCCAAAAAGGGTCGTGTGTTCAGGTTTGAGAGTAATATGAACACCTTACCAGTCGTTGCTTCCTCCAGTCACAGCTCAGAGAATTCTCCCATCAACATCAGCTTCAAGCATCCGACTGATTCTTGGAAAGATGTATGTCAGATCGTTAAAGACACAATGCGTGACTACTTTCATGAAATAATAGCGGACGTTCTCTGGGATGAGTTCAACAATTTTTTGCAGAACAGGGGAGCTTCGTTTGGAAGTGCCTCTCAAGTATGAAAGTTTCATGTGATGTATTGCATGTCGTTAGATTTCATATAACTTTGATTGCCTTAACTTAGGTGCATTGCATATAATTTATTTCAGTATATTTTGTTTATCAATACTGACCTTTTATATAATATTTTTACTACCTTAGAACACATATGAGCATGATAGAATCACATATACAGTTTTTTTACTGCCTTTGAACATATATGAGCACGATAGAATCACATATACAATTTTTTTACTGTCTTAGAACACATATGAGCATGATAGAATCGCATATACAGTTTTTTGACTGCCTTAGAGCACATATGAGCATGGTAGAATCACATATACAGTTTTTTTTACTGTCTTAGAGCACATATGAGCATGATATAATCACATATATAGTTTTTTGCCTGTCTTAGAACATATATGAGAATGATAGAATCACATATAAAGTTTTTTTACTGCCTTAGAGCACATGTGAGCATGGTAGAATCACATATACAGTTTTTTTGATTGCCTTAAAACACATATGAGCTTGATATAATCACATATACAGTTTTTTGCCTGCCTTAGAGCACATATGAGCATGATAGAATCATATATACAAATTTTTTTATTGGCTTAGAACACATATGAGCATGATATAATCACATATACAATTTTTTGTCTGCCTTAGAACACATACGAGCATGATAGAATCACATATAAAGTTTTTGACTGCCTTAGAGCACATATGAGCATGATACAATCACATATAAAGTTTTTTTGACTGCCTTAGGACATATATGAGCATGATAGAATCACATATACAGTTTTTTGACTGCCTTAGAACACATTTGAGCATGATAGAATCACGTATACAAATTTTTTGATTGCCTTAGAATACATATGAGCATGATATACTCACATATACAGTTTTTTGCGTGCCTTAGAACACATATGAGCATGATAGCATCACATATACAATTTTTTGACTGCCTTAGAGCACATATAAGCATTATAGAATCACATATACAGTTTTTTTGACTACATTAGAACACATATGAGTATGATATAATTACATATACAGTTTTTTGCCTTCCTTAGAATACATATGAGCATGATAGAATCACATATAAAGTTTTTTGACTGCCTTAGAGCACATATGAGCATGATAGAATCACATATAAAGTTTTTTTGACTGCCTTAGAACACATATGAGCATGATATAATCACATATACAGTTTTTTGCCTGCCTTAGAAGATATATGAGTATGATAGAATCACATATACAGTTTTTTGACTGCCTTAGAGCACATATGAGCATGGTAGAATCATATATACAGTTTTTTTTACTGCTTTAGAACACATATGAGTATGGTAGAATCACATATACAGTTTTTTTACTGGCTTAGAGCACATATGAGCATGGTAGAATCACATATAAAGTTTTTTTACTACCTTAAGAACACATATGAGTATAATTGAATCACATATAAAGTTTTTTAACTGCCTTAGAACACATATGAGCATGATATAATCACATATACAGTTTTTTACCTGCCTTAGAACACATATGAGCATGATAGAATCACATATACATTTTTTTTACTGCCTTAGAGTACATATATATGAGTATGATAGAATCACAAAAACATTTTTTTTACTATCTTTAGAACACATATGAGCATGATTGAATCACATATAAAGTTTTTTTACTGCCTTAGAACACATATGAGCATGGTAGAATCACATATATATTTTTTTGACTGCCTTAGAGCACATATGAGCATGATTGAATCACATATAAATTTTTTTTATTGCCTTAAGAACACATATGAGCATGATAGAATCACATATATAGTTTTTTTACTGCCTTAGAACACATATGAGCATGATAGAATCACATATACAGTTTTTTTACTGCCTTAGAACACATATGAGCATGATAGAATCACATATAGAGTATAATTTATTTCAGTATATTTTGTTTATCAATACTGACCTGTCTTTTCTCGTGTAGGTTGTTGGCGATAATCAACGTAGTGGAGCTGAAGGGACAGATCAAGATAATGAACAAGAGGGCGCACAAAATCTTGGCGATGATTAGATTCATGTGTTGAATTTGTTCTACCTTCATTTTGTTTCAAAAATGTAAATGTTGAATTATAAATAATTAAAACTTGCGAATTTTACAGTGGATCGATTAATTGTTTTAGTTTCCTTTTATATGTATTTTGATGTGTACTTTATTTTTTATTCACAGGAAATATAAATTGTATAGTAAATATAAATTATATCACGAGAAATTTTTTCTCGATATTTAATTTTCAAATATTTTTTAAAAAAAAGCTTTTCCTTGTTTGGGACGGATTATTTAGCGACAAATATATTTGTCGCTAATTACTATTAGTGTTGAATATAGTGACGGATTAACGACGATTATAAATTCGTCGCAACACCAAAGTCGTCGTATAGTAACGACGGCCTTGCGACGGATGTTGGCATTCATTATTCCATCGCAACTTAGCGACGGAAATGGTGATAGATACATTATGTCGCTACTCAGCGACGAAATGGGTGACATATATATTCTGTCGTGAATTAGCGTCGAAAAATTCATGATAGATGCTATCCGTTTCTAATCTGTCGCTAAGCTGTTTAGTGACAGATTTAGTCGTCGCTAATCCACATGTTTCTTGTAGTGTGATTTCATTAAGATTTTTTCTTGATTTTCTATGATTAGGGCTTTGAATCAAATTTTTTTTAATTAAGGATTTTTATAGTTAATTTTATTAGGATTTGAATTATGACTTTTTTTATTTAATTAATTTTATAGTTTATTTTTCTTATAGTTTAAGGTTTTTGTTGTTTTATGCTTTATTTTCTTGCATTTTAAGGTTTTATGTTTTAATACGGTTTGATAATTTTATTTTTATAGTTAATTTGATTTTAGGGTTTGATATTTTTATGATAAACTTTCATATAACATTGATTAAATCATTTATATATCAAAACAATATCAACTGTTAGTTTTTCTCAAATTACTCAAATTTTAAATATTTTTTAGTTTTTATATCCAATTCGAGATCCCGTGGCTAAAATCCATAATGTGTTTGGTAAAATACTCATATGATTGGGCGGATCGAGTGGTAACGATCCAAGACGAAGTTATCCGACCCATTATCCGTGTGTATTCATGCTGTTCGCACACAGCGTAAAACAGACTTTGGACACAAGGAGTACAGCTACTTGTACAATCAAAACAATACAGTTGATACAGGAGTTCTGACTGTTATATTGGTTCGTTCTGTCCAATCTTAGACGAGCCATCAAACAAGCCCTAAATAAACGTTGGTGACAAATTAGATATTGCAGCTCTTTTCTCATTAGGCATGCAGTTGCAACTGGTCAAAATGCAGTCTTATGTGACCTAAGCCACTGGTTATAAATTATTGTTATGGGATCCTAACTCTGCCACGAACACATTGAATGCGTGAGACTTTTTTACCCCTATTCATCAGAAGTTTCAACTTTAGAAATCTGGTCTTCATCGAGGACTTGGAGTACGGAAATGTAAAATTTTTGAAAAAATAAATAGTTTATGATCACCTTATTTAATTTCCTCCATGTCCTGCCCCCCTTGGTTAAATTCATGGTGCTCAGAAAACCAGTCTTAAACGGTTAAACCAGCATCAAGCAGCACGTTATCTTCATGTGCAGGAAACACATGCTTGTATAAACACACAAAGGACTATATATGATCAGGATGCTTTCTTTAACACCAAGCAACATGCATCATGCGTTAATCATATTAAAAAACTTAACATGATTATTTTCTATTGTCTTCACCATACAGTTTTTTTTTTCGCATTACCATTCCAATCATAAGACTTCCTATAGTGTGGGACTTTACCAAAGGGCTTCTTTATGTCTCTAGTTATAGAATGAGTAGTAATAAGAACTAGAACTTGGCCAGTGGTGTCTGGATACTAGTAACTATCATTTGGGGTCGTTTGTGAGGCCTTAAACTATAGTAGGACTAGGACCATCTTCACTCTAGGCATAGGGTCAGGGATATACTGTTTGTTGGCTATGGAGTTTTAGGGGCTAGGACCACTTTGGGGATGCAGCCAAATGAGAAAGACCTGGCCAAATGGGGGCATAAACCTATGTCTCTTACAAACATAAGAACTGAAAGGTTGCCGGAATTTGCAGTGCCGTGGTTGATACTTGTCTCTACCACGCTCAAAATCGACAAAAAGATTACTATCATCATCTTCACATGACATGTTTTCATAAAGCCAGGCATCTGACAGCACCATCATCTATTTTACTCATGGTTTTGCATAACCACATGATTCTTCATCAAACCCCCATTAAAAAAAGTAACTGCAATTGCTTAGATTGCTGAAAAAGATGATGATATTTCCATACATTTCCATTCTCATTGCCACTAGTGCAGAACAAATCTGAAACTAAATGCAAAATGTTTACATTACTGACAATGTCCGCATTTCCATTCACGTTGCCATTAGTGCAAAAACAAATCTGAAACTAAAGGACCAAATTGGTCGTAGGTCTGTAGATTCCTAGTCAGGTTTAGTTTATATTACACCATATTTCTCTCTCTTTCAATGCATGTGGTTGTGTCATTAAAGTAAACAGAGTCATGTGCTGTACTGAACGAGGATTGGGCAGAGTGATCATCTTAGGTAATTTTTAAACGATATGGTTGGAGGATTATGCGGTTAAATCACAATCATAATTGATAGCCGTTGAAAGCGAGAGGGGGAGGGACTCGGGAAGGGAGATGTATCGATATCGGGATCTGCGGTTCGGATCCCCTAGCACTGTGTGAAAATGTGAAAAGAAAGGAGATGGTAAGTCAACTTACTGGAGGTTTATGGGGAGATTAAAACAATGCTATTGGTGTCCTTAGCTTTCAACTTAATCAACTCAAGTCATCCTAAGCTTGTAACTGTAGAACTCTCTCTCTCTCTCTCTCTCTTCTCTCTCTCTCTCTCTCTCTCTCTCTCTCTCTGTGTGTGTGTGTGTGTGTGTGAAAAGTCAACATATATGAGGTTTCTGGGGAGATCAAAACAATGTTATTTGTGTTTCAACTTAATCAACTCAAATAGTAAGCTTGTAATTGTAGAACTTACCCCCTTTTTCTTTCACTCTCTGTGTGTGAAGAGTCAACTTATATGAGGTTTAACTTTTAATTTCTGGGGAGAGAAAAACAATTTTATTTATGTTTTAACTTTTAATTTAATCAACTGAAGTCATCGTAAGCTTGTAATTGTTGAACTTCTCTCTCTCTCTCTCTCTCTCTCTCTCTCTCTCTCTCTCTCTCTCTCTCTCTTGGTGGGTTTGGGGAAGAATAAGGGGTTTGATATAGCCTAGAAGTTTGGGCTGGGTTTGAGAACATGGTTAGAGATAAGTTGAGATAGCTGGTTGGTAACGTGAGGAAGGAGTAAGGTTGCAATTCCATTCAACTCATCTCCTATGTCATCCTTATCTTCATACGAATCATACCCCATATTGAGATCCTTTTTTTTAATGAAAAGGAACCCTTTCTGAAGCGAGGAAAATCCCGGGTGGGGTCCCATGACCACCCTGCCTTACGTGATCCACCTCTGAAAGCAACGGACACACCCATGCACCAGCTGGGTTTGATCAGTGTCTTCAATTGAGATCTTATTATTGCAAGTTGTTTTGATCAAATCTGACCTTATAGGTGTGATCTACATATATACTTCATTTAGTGAACATCATCATTTGAATCGCCAGGATCTAACCTCTGCAAAGGATTTTTTTGGCGATTTAAAACTCAATGACGACTGTAAAAATTGAAATTACTGGTGGTGGTGGTGCTGATGGTGGTGTCTATCTTGATTAAGGGAGACAGGAAGACTACTGAAAAGCTGGCGGTGGCTAATAGGATTAAGTGGGGGTGACAAGGCCTGTTCATTTCTTGTTTACATTCGCCCCCATTACACTTCTCATCCTACCTTAAAAAAAAAACACTTCACTTGTCCTCATCGTCACAGCAATGTCAGATACTATGGTGTCTTTAGCATATTTACTAAAAAGTGCTTAATTCTATGGTCAATGACCCCAACGTGGTTGATATATATATATATATATATATATATATATATATATATATATATATATATATATATATATATATATATATATGAAAATGAGGATTGTGAAAACCTTTTTTTTTTTGTTAGGTCACCATTAAGACCCTATAAAAATCATAGTTTTAGGCCTTTCATGCTGGATGTGAGCCATTAGATGTGTTTATCATTGCTTATTTATCAAGTGATAAATTTTGTTTTGAATTAATTTGATGTCAAAATATGAATATTTTATCATCAAATTTTAGTTAAATAAATTGTTTTTTGACCAAATCAAATACATGTTTTCTATTGAATAAACAATGATGATTCAGACCTAGTATAAAACATATAAAACTATGATTTTTGGAGGATCCAAACGAAAAAAAGAACAACACAATATACATCTTGATAACTAAGTGCTGAATTTATCTGTTGGAGTGAGTGGGGGTTTTAACTTTATTGAATTTTTCTGAGCACAAACAATTGTAGGCATTAGTTGGCCATTTCAAGCAATGCAATGACGAAAAAGGCATGCTATGCTATTTTTTCTTTATGACGAGGAACCCTCGCCTTAGCGAAGGAAAACCTAGGGTGGAGCTTCACGACTAGGGGGTGGCAATCTGGTCGGGTCAGGGGGTTGGCGGGTCGGGTTGGTGGGTCAGAATACCTCAATACAAACACTACATGTTTATTAAACGGGTCGGATGTGACAAACACGATCCATTTATTAAACGAGTAACCCGACACGACACGGTTAACCCGTTTAATAAATGAGTCGGATCGACACAACACAATTACACGACATGGTGACCCATTTATTAAATGGGTCTACCAGATAACATAGACATTTTTGTTTACGATTGGGTTTGGTTCGGACTATTGGTCAAACAGGAGTTAAGGTTAGATAAGTTAATATATATAAAATGGGTTGCTGGGTTGCGGGTTGACGGGTTCGTGTAAACGGGTTGACCCGCCCACCTAGTCCGTTTATTAAACAGGTCAAACGGGTTGGCATACTCCTAACACGAACACGACCAGTTTAATAAACGGATTAGGCGGCCGGTCGACCCATTTACGACACGAACCCGTTTAAACCAAGCCCTAACCCGACTAAGAAGCGGGTTGACAGGTCAGGTTGGGGGGTCGGGTCAGATTTTACCACCCCTATTCATGACCACCCTGTCATAACTGACCCACCTCTAAAATCTATGGATACACCGGTGGGACAGCAGAGTTTGATCTGGTGGCTTAATCTCAGCACCCTCCTAGCCACCTGGCTGGCCGCTAGCTATTCTATTTTTGTGTGTGTGGGAAAATTTACGGTGTTTCGAATTTTAGGGTTTAGAGTTTTTTTATTTATTATACTTTTATTGTGATAAAAATCGTGAGGTCATAATGCACTGAGATGTTTGCTTGCTTGAAGCAAATCCACGCCATTAATTTTTAGAATCGGTGGCCATGATCTCGAAAAATCACTAAAAACGATGCATTGAGAGGCCAATTTTTACTTGTCACCAATCAAATCTCGTAAATCCAAGCATTTCATTGTCCTAGTTGATCGGTTCAGTGCACTTGCATTTCTTTCTTCCACATTCGGAATCTAGACTTTTGTTTTTTTTTGTTTGGGACAAGCAGGTGTTTGGAGACACCCAACTTACCCAGAGAGAGAGAGAGAGAACAATGTTGTCTGTATTTTGGCCACCGATTCAGCAGCTGTATGGGTCGATACCGATACTCAAGTCTGTATCGGCTGGAAAACAATAAAAAATCATTATGTATCAATCGACACTGTTAAAACCATTAAAATAATTTTAAAATAGTATTATTTTTTTTGTATTTTTTACATTTATTAAAAAATAACCGATACAGGCCGATAGGCACCGATACCGATAACATTGAGAGAGAGAGAGAGAGAGATGAATCTCGTCCAATATTGTCAGAATCGGTTTTCCAAGAAAAAAGGTCTGAATCACAACTTTCCGGGGGCCTCCAGTGGCTGCGGGCCTGAGGAGAAGGTGCTGACCCCTTCCAATTCGATTCTCACTCTGGGTGTGTGGGTGTCTTTAACTTGGGGGCTCGGTAAGGGCTTCAGTGTCACTGACCAAACTCGGGTTTAAGAACCCATTAATTAAGTGACCCGGTTCTCAGTGAAGGTCCTCATCATCCATAAAAGGAAAAGGCCTGAATCGGTTGATAATCAAAGCAAATCGTTTTATATCGGTTTATTTGAACAAATAAATCTTTAATTAAAAAAAAGAAAATAAATAATAAACATATATGAGATAATTCAGCCTGATACAGTTAATCAGCTGAATTAGTAAGGGGGCCTGAATCGATCCCCCCCCAAAATTGAATAAGAAAAAGGACCGATTCGATACGACTGTGAAAACATTGGTCTGGATATTGCAGTGTGAAGCAAGCACCTCATGCAACGGAGGGCATAATCGGATCATACTGATAATCGACTCAGCAGTTACATTAAGTCCCCATACCACATATAACTTGATTAAGAGGTTAATGGGTCCTATTCTCAGCGATATTAGCGGTGGGAATGACCTGATCTACCTGCCTTATAGAAAGTTAAACATCTAGGGTTAATGGGTCCCCTTTCGTCGGACTGATACCGGACGCACTGCTTCCCGCTAAAAAAAAAGTTTTTTTTTTATTTAGCGGCAGTTCTTGACTGCGCTAAAGACTGTTAAAGCACAAAAAACATTTGTGCAGCTGATCGCGCACGCAATCAGCTGCACAAATTAATCCCTATTGAACGTCAGATTTTTTGGGTGTCTACTATACACCCTACTCTCTCTCTCTCTCTCTCTCTCTCTCTCTCTCTCTCTCTCTCTCTCTCTCTCTCTCTATATATATATATATATATATATATATATATATATATAATTTTTGTAGATCAAATGTTAAGGATGTAATTTACATGATTTGTTTAGTAAAAAACTTGTTTTGAATCAAGTGATTATGACAAGTAAATAGATTTTTAAAGGGGTCCAAAAGTCATATTCTTAGAATCGAAAAGCATGATCCTTAGCAATCAAACCATGTTGAACCCATCTATGCGGTTAGATTGACTCGATACAACTTGCACCTATGATTTCTTGCTTATTAATTTTGTATAGTGGGGGATCGAGGATTTTGCTTACAGGGGGCAAAAAATTTTTATAATAAAATAAAATATAAAACTAAAATATATTCATGATTTTGCTTAGAGGGGGGCAAAAAAGTTTTTATAATAAAATAAAATACAAAACTAAAATATAAAAATGGAGAAATATAAAATTTTATAATAAAATAATGGAGATTTTTAAAAGCTTCTTAAATGGGGGCAATTTTTTTTATAATAAAATAAAATATAAAACTAAAATATATCTAGGATTTTGCTTAAAGGGGGCAAAAATTTCTATAATAAAATAAAATATAAAACTAAAATATAAAGGAAGACAATATAATTTTTTCAAAACTTTAGGAGGGACTCCTTGCCCCTCTTTTCCCCTGGATCCGCCCTTGGTTTCATACCTTAATTAGTAACAAATATTTTTCATATATATATATATATATATATATATATATATATATATATATATATATATATAATTGGAGAAACATTTGGTCATGATGCCATCATGTTCAAATGCCTTTACATCTCCATGCAGAAGTTGTTTTGATCCGCTCTGACTCATAGATGGATTCAATATGTTTTAAATAGTGAGAACCAACTTTTGGATCATATTTCTTTTGACGAAAAAAATACAATTTTATGATCAAGGAAAGCACACATTGTTGGTTGTCTATTTTTTATGCCTTGTTGAAAAATAAATCAGAATATTGGAAGGAGAAAGGGATAATATACCAAAATCTATGTGGTTCGGCCAAAAGCCTACATCTACAAGAAAAAAACTCGCCCATCCTCTTTCTTTCTCATTATTCAATCCCTCAAGTTACATATTTATATAAGTTCAAGATCTAAAAAAAAACTCTATCGAAAACTCATATGATAACTAATTAAGATAAGATAATGATAAATTAAAACTCATCTAATCTATCAAACCTTGAAAAAGTTGTAACTGCAAATCTTAAAATCTTCTATATTGTTGTAGATTCCAACAGCCTAAGTGTTGTAAACATACAATTCCATAGCAGATTCTCACTAAGTAAAACATGCAGATCATATTTGTAGGTTAGTTTCATCAACAAACAACAAAAAAAAAGGCTTTTGTACCACATCGAAATTACCAAATGTTATATATATATATATATATATATATTAGCAAAATGTTCCTTATTTTGCTAATCTTTAGCCACAAACTCGACTTGGGCAATTCAAGCCGAGGGCAAAGAGAGGTCCAGCCTAGGACACTGCAGCAAGTCCGTCTGGTCTTTTTCACACCAACCGGTATTGTTCCAGCTGGATCAAGCCAAACAATTGGATAATTGATTCTTGATCTCGATGCTGCAGATGCCAAGATGAACGGTCTGGATGCTACTGATAACTGTCAGCTTCTTGTAGTGCTGTAAGCGGCTTAGATTTGATGATTTGGATGTGGGTATTGCTCATCATAATCAAAATTAATACAATCTATGTCACAAAAAACACCAATAGGTTGAATTTATCACAATTTTATAATGATAAAAACGCTAAATAGACCAAATGCAAAACATGTCCATCTTTCAGTGTCAATTTGTAGTGATTTTAACGGGGTTTTCTTTATATTCTCAACCTTTTCATTAGCTTATGGGCAAAAGAAGAAGCTTTTTCATTATTCTTTGATTGGGGATATTTCTCAAGATAGAATTTAATCTATCACAAGACCTTTTTTTCTTGTGAAGGAATTCCTAATACCCAGATTTCTTGTGAAGGAATTGATTTTATAATATATAAATATTTGGTTCTTGAGGGCACGTGTCAAGGAATCAAGGGATCATGTGTCGTACAGTAACCTGACAGGAGGCCCCAGGTGCTGTGCTGCTCTGCACGACCGTAACTCACGCACGCAGCATGCAAGAAGAAAAGAAAACAGGCAGGCAATGGTGTGTGTATGACCGTCTCACTTTTCATTCATTCCCCCGTTTCGTTCTCCAAAGTCTCTTTTTTTTAAGGCAAGTTGAGGTTAGTCAGGCTCCCTCCCAGTTATACAACTATACCATTGGGTTTTGAACCTGCAACGTCCCAACACAAGGTCAGGTACACTAGATGCTCCTACCAAACAAAAGGTGCCCCCATTGGTTCCTTCTCCAAATTCTGGTTAATACTATTTTCTGCTAAAAGATTTATATATATATATATATATGAGTCACAAGAATATGAGAACTAAAAATACGATAACTAATGTGTGAACCGCGATCTTCATGGATATTTTGTTCTGTTCTGTTGAATCTAATCGTACAAATGTGATGTACATGCTTGGTTTTATAAGAACTTGCTCTTGAATCATTAGATTTTGATGCATAAACTAGATTTTTTATAGGTTTAAAACCAATAGCTTATAATCTTCATAAATATTCACTCATTCAAAAATCACATTTTTTTATCAAAAAATACATTATCCAATGGTTAATTCCTAGCAAATTCACCATGCCAAGCACATCTATATGCTTGAATTTGCTAAAAAATATTGAAAATGCCCATATTTCTAGTGCAAAACCTGCTCTTGAATCATTCAATTTTAATGCATAAACAATACTTTTTAAGGATTTACAATCAATGGCTCATAACCTTCATAAATATCCAAGCATTCATAAATAACATTTTTCATCAAAAATACATGATCCAATGGTTGATTTCCTAGCAAATTCACCATGCCAAGCACATCCCTATTATATTATATATAGTCATTAAAATATGAGAATTAGTAATATGGGCATTTTCAATATTTTTTTTGCAAATCCAACCACATGGATGTGAACTACAAGAATAATGTGGATTAGCGACGGATGATATCCATCGTTAATCCATCGCTAAACAATTTAGCGACGGAAAGCGTTCATCGCAAAACCTAGTCGTTAAACGACATAACTGGTCTGTCAAAAAAATCATCGCTAATTAGCGATGGATTAACGACGAATCATGGTCATCGCTAAATAGACACAAATTTAGTTTTGTGATAGATTATATTCCATCGCTATAATAGCAACAGAATATAATCTGTCGCAAAACATCAAAAATTCATCACTGAATATTAGCGACGAATAATATCCGTCGCTAATCTATCACAATTTTTTTAAAAAAAAAAAGAGCCCTTAGGTGTGCGCCTCATACGCCTTGAGGTGCGCCTCAAGCCGAGGCGTACACGCCTCAAGTCACGGCGTGCCTCAATCAAAATGCCACAAACAACTTCCCAGCTGAGACAATTGGTAGCTCAAGATGTTGTGCATATTGGCAATTTCCAGTCAACAATTTACCAGGTAGAGTTGAACCAACTACACAGACATGCTTTATTTGTTATGTAAAACATTTGGAAATAAGAAATAACATGTTGCAAGTGCAAACCTTGGCACGAATAACATCGAGCAGGCAGAGCCAGAATAACTGCATTGGACAAGAATGTCATCGGTGTTGCTATTTTATATATGCTTCATATGACTCTGGGAGCTCACATTGGCACTGTAATTAGGCAAAAGAAATGTAGTGGTAATATAAAACAATACACCAACAATATGAGGACCATGATTATCATTTTTTTAACAAAGGTCAATTAATTAAGAAAACAGGAAAAACGAGAACCTAAGAGAAAACGTAAACATCCAAGAAGCAGGCCTTGTTACCTCTACATCATTGAGGAAGATGAATTTCCATCCATGGAGGTGAGCTTGAAATGCAATATCCATGTCTTCTACGATGGTCCTCTCGAGCCATCCACCAGACTCTTCCAAGGCCTTTCTTCTCCAAACACCAGCAGTCCCATTGAACCCAAAGAAATTCAAGAATATGCCATTCACCTGCTGCTCCACTTCAAAATGGAATGCAAGGTTAATGTTTTATAATCTGGTCCACCTTGCTTGAACCAAACCCACATCCAAATTGTCCTAAAATCACAAAAAAATGACACCTATAAAAATCGAAACAGTGCACACATAAATTTGATTTAAAAAAATGATAAAAAATGCAAATTACATACCTTGAAATAGGAAACTGTTCTTTTCAGAAAAATCAGGATATGGCTGGAAATCAGCATCGAATATGGAAATGAATTCATAATCCTTCACATAGCTACAGTTCATGGCGGACTTGAGATTTTTGGCCTTGTACCCCCTCCTAAGAGCGCGGTGCCTATAAACAATATTAGCACCAGTTTGTTGACATTTCTCTACCTCTTTATTAATAAGCAATTGAGTTGTTGGATCATCTGAGTCATCCAAAATCTGAACAAGGATATGCTCTTTTGCCCAATCCAGGTTACAGACAGCAGCTATGGATTGTTGATAAACCTTTGGAAAATGAAAAATTAAAGATCATTCTCAGCAACCAGCTGATATAACAAAACATGTCGGAACAGACAACATCCATCTCTTCATTAGGAAGTAGTAATCCCAGCAACCCAGTGATAGAGAATGTAAACCCAAGCACTAAAAACCACCATGCTAGAATTAAAATTTGAAACTACCATCCTTTTGTTCGAACTAAAACCCCATAAATCAATGCAGGCATGAAAATTTTATGAGTTTTAAACTAAAATTTCATTAATTTTCATAAATCAATGAAAATCGAACATTTCAAGAGAATTCAAACACAATGAGGTATGCAATGCTGGTCATTTTTTCATGAGAGGTTCAAAATTTGGGATCAAAATGCCAAGGACGCGTAGGCAAATTTACCTCTTTCTCGTTACACATGGGAATCTGAATGAGAACCATGGGAAAATTGGCATTGTGTCCACCTTCAACATCGACATTAGGCTCGATTTTTGTCTTGGGGACCAGCTTGATCTTCTTGAATCTGATCCAGAAGCAACCCAGACACAGAACTAACCTATCCAACGATTGAATCAGAAACAACATGATGCAGACGTTAGAGAGAAGCTGAAGGGGAGGAGCAATGTACTCTACCCTAACGAAAACCTAGAAGGAGTAGAGAGAATGGAGGAAGGTCTGCACCCCAAAGGAAGGAGGGAAGCGAAGTCGAGGGGCATTGAAGTGCCCTTGTAAAGGAGCTCTGGACGTGGAAGAAGTGATTGAGGGGCATCGACGGGGCGGCAAAGTCGTCGTGGCCAGCGGCAGACGAGGAGGAGGCGCCACCCATTGTGCTATCGAAGGAATGCCGCGTCTTGGTGTTGGAGGCGGTGGTGCTGCCACCCGTCGCTCTAGCGGAGCCCTTGCACACACAGAGAGTCGCTAATCCATCGATGCATTTGGTGTGGAAGCTGCGAGGAGAAAGGAGGAGAGATCCTATCCTAAATGGGGCTTTTTATATCGCAAATTAGCGACGGATAATTTTCGTCATAAATTTGTGATGGATTCGCGATGGATAATTTTTGTCTCGAAGCCCGTCGTTAATTAACATATTGGTGAAAAAAAAAACGTCATTAATTTGTGCCTATTCTGCGACGGATTGCGCAACGAAAACTATTTGTTGCTAATTTATGATAGTTTTTGCGACAAAAAATTGTCGCTAATTCCGTCCCGAATTTCAATTTTGACGACAGCTTGTTTTATCTAGCTAATCTGTCACAAATTTGTGATGAAAAAAATCCGTCGCAAATTTCAATCGCTAATTAATATTTTTCTTGTAGTGGTGCTTGACATGGTGAATTTGTTTGGAATCAACCATTGAATATTGTGTTTGCGATAAAAAAATGTGATTTTTGAAAGCTTCAATAATTATGAAGATTATGAGCCATTGATTTTAAAGCGTTAAAAAAATCTTGTTTATCTATAAACATCAGATGATTCAAGAACGAGTTCTTATAAAATCAAGTATGTAGATCACATTCCTATGGTTAAATTCAAGAGAAAATAACAAAAAAATCTGTGAAATCATAGTTTATACATTAGTTCTCATATTTCCATAATATGTAACAGTGAACTGATGATAAATTTGTTTTTTAACCTTTTGTGGCAGTCTTGGATCGCCACTAAATAACGTTTTTCTGCCTAGACCTTTAGCGGTGATCCAAAACTGCTATTAAAGGTTCGACACCAGAAAAAATGTAATAAGAGGCACGTCAGACCTCATTTGACACTAGAGGGGTCCGATGATACTAATGTGTGAACCACGATTTCAAGGGTTTTTGTTCTTTTCTCTTGAATCTAACCATATGGATGTCATCTACATGTTTAGTTTTATAAGAACCCACTCTTATAATCCGATTTTGATGCATAAACATGGTTTTTTAAGGTTTTAGAATCAATGACTCGTAATCTTAATAAATATTCAATCATTCAAAAATCACATTTTCATCGAAAATACACAAATCCAATGATTGATTCCTAGCAAATTCACCATGTCAAGCACTTCCACATGTTTAGAATTGCAAAAAAAGTGTAGGAAATTCTCATATTTTTATTTCTCACATCCTAGTTTTTATATTTTAGTTCTCGTGTTTTAGTAACTCCTTTTTATATATATATATAGAGAGAGAGAGAGAGAATCAAACTATCAAAGTATCGAATGCCACCAATCCAAAAGGCGTCCCCCGTACGTGCGCTCGTGGGCCCCACCCCAACCCATCTCTTACCCCCCAAACTAGGAATAAACCCTATATTAACCCAACAATTGTTCTCATTTTAACACCTCCCCCATGAGAGAGAGAGAGAGAGTTGAGCTCATCTTGACGCTCTTAATAATAAAAGAGAGACGCTTTCACGCCGAACTCCATTGCGGTATCTTTTTTAATTCGGCGATTAATGATTTGCAGCCCACTAAACATGAAAGCTTAATTTAAAAAGTCAAAAAAGAAAAAGCCTAAAAACAGTGGAAAAAGTATTAAAAAAAAAAGGAGATGATGGGGAGTGGGACTTGCTAGAGCAGGATGAGTGCGGCATGGAGTGGGAGGGTGGGCCGGGTCCGAAGTGGGCGCACCCAGCCGACAGATCCCGTTGCCACGGGCAAACTCTGTATGGAACTAAAGTGACACACACTGAACACTCCCTTTTTTTCCTCTCTCTCTCTTACCTTCTTTTTCCTTTTCAGTACTACAAAAAAGTTCTCCCTACATCGATTTGTAGTCATTTATTTATAACATGGATTTTCACCATCTCTCTCTCTCTCTCTCAAGGTTTTGTGAAATATATGCGTGATTATTTTTTGTACTAAGAATTTAAGAGTGCGTTAGTCATCCTAAGTACAGTGTTTTAATTAAAAAAAAAACATTCAATCATGAGATTACGAGTTTAGATCAAAAGATTATAGCTTTAGAATACTGACCCGTAAAGATTCTTCTCACCGATTAATTTGGCGAGGACGTGGGAGTGGGGACGGGACGACCACTGCGGGCCCCATCCATCGCCGCTCCCACAACACGCTGGGCCCCGCACGATAACGAGCCGGCGAAGGCCATCGGCTTGGGTTGAATAGCAACGTTTGCCGGCGTGGCTTGAGCCGGCATCTACTCTCCACGAGCGGATCTGGCGCGTCCCACTTACTGCCACCACTATACAGCACCGGAACACAGAAAAAAAAAGCAGCAGAAATAAAATGAAAGAAAAGGAAAAAAGGAAACGGAATTGTTTGAATGGGACGGGAGAAAACGGATCCAAAAGCGGTCTTTCCATTTATTTATAAAAAGGAGAAGGGAGAGAAGGGAGGAGAAAGAGAAGAGCGACCCCAACTTAAACTGTTCATTTTCTTTTGCTGCCGTATAAGCTGAAGCGCACCCTCCCCTCGTTTCTTTCCCAAAAGAAAAACCTTCGAAACAATCCCTCAGATCTCCTCCACTTTTCATCTCTCAGAACCGAACTCTCTCCTGTCCCAGAAGCATAGGGAGGGAGAGAGAGAGAGGCTGTTTCAGTATTGAGCCCAAATAGCGAGAGGGAGAAGGGAATCATAGGTTCCTTTGTTTGGGAAAGGAAGATTTGTTTAATCAACCAGACCCTCTTTGGGAGGTGGGGAGGATGCACCTGCGGATAAGCGAGTCCGAAATTGGCAAATGACACTCTTTGCATTGATTCCTAGAGATACGTTACGAGTATCTTGAGAGAGGAGGAAAAAAAGGGAAGGAGCTCGGACCTCTCTCTCGTTTGGTTTGAGATCTATTATCGTTTTGGCTTTCCGTCCTTCTCGGAAACAGGTGAGTCTGGAGGAGCTTTCGCTTTCGAGCTCTCTCTCTCTCTCTCTTCGTTTCTGGAATTTGTGGGTTTTTTTTTGTCTCATTGAGGTTTTTGATTAATTATTTCTCTTTCCATTTGTATTTTTATTTTTACAGGGAGGAAGAGGACAGAGAGATGGTGCTGCAGAAGCAGGTGGAGGAGGCGATCGTGGCGAACTACGACGAGACGGAGGGAGATGGGAAGGAGGAAGCAGAGAGGGAGGAGAGCTCCATGGTCAGCGTCAAGAGCTTCCTCTGGCATGGTGGCTCCGTTTACGATGCTTGGTTCAGTTGCGCTTCCAACCAGGTAAGAACGGAAAAAAGAAAAGAAATCTCTCTCTCTCTCTCTCTCTCTCTCTCTCTCTCTCTCTCTCTCTCATGTACTGCTGGCTTTTTCGTTAACTAATTGTGATTCTTGTTTTTTGTGGTTTTTAATTTGGTGGGGGTGCAGGTAGCTCAGGTGTTGCTGACGCTACCATATTCCTTCTCCCAGATGGGGATGCTCTCCGGGATCCTCCTCCAGATCTTCTACGGCATCATGGGAAGTTGGACAGCTTACCTCATCAGCGTTCTCTATGTGGAATACCGAGCCAGGAAGGATAAGGAGAACGTCAGCTTCAAGAACCATGTCATCCAGGTGACTTCTAAGAGGATAGAAGGAAAAACAGTGTCTTTTTTCAAATTCTCTGTTCCTTTCATTCTGAAGAAAATCTCGATGAAACCCAATTGGTGGTTTCCCTTGTGTTTTGTTTCTGATGAATTAAAATCTGATTTTTCTGCCTTTTTTTTTATGTTGGGGATCGTTAGTGGTTCGAAGTTCTTGACGGATTACTCGGACCCAAGTGGAAAGCAATCGGACTCGCATTCAACTGCACCTTTCTGCTTTTTGGATCGGTTATTCAACTCATCGCATGCGCTAGGTGAGCAACGAGTATAGGCATCATCACCATGATAACTCTCTCTCTCTCTCTGGTTCGGAGATGGATTTCTGATACAATTTACTTACCCATTTTGTATTTTTTTGTTTTTGGTTGCGGGGGGGGGGGGGGGGGGGGGGGGTTCTTTCATTGATGCAGTAACATTTACTATATCAATGACCACCTGGACAAAAGAACATGGACGTACATCTTCGGCGCATGTTGTGCTACCACCGTTTTCATCCCTTCGTTTCACAATTACCGCATTTGGTCATTTTTGGGTCTCGGCATGACTACCTACACTGCTTGGTACTTAACTGTTGCCGCTCTCGTCCACGGCCAGGTAAAAATACTTGAAAAAAGAAAAGAAAAATAGAAAGAAGTCCTTGATTGTGATTTTTTTTTTGTCTTGGTTTACTCTCTCTCTCTCTCTCTCTCATTGCTTTTATTGGTTCATTTCATGACAGATTGATGGCGTCCAACATACAAGCCCCACCAAACTGGTGTTGTATTTCACCGGCGCCACCAATATATTGTATACTTTCGGCGGTCACGCCGTCACAGTGTGAGTCCTCTACTCTTCTTCTGTCTTTTGGTGGTGGTTTTGATACCTGTCTTTTTCTTTTCTGGGTTTTTTTCGTTGGGTCGGTGTGTTGCTTTTTAGCTTCCTAATTTGGTCTCTCGAGGGATCAGACGGTTCGGTGCCGTGAAGTGACCAAAATGGCTCCCCAACTTTCTGCAGACGCCATTAATGGAAACAAACATCATTGGGGGTGGTTTTCTTTTCCTCTTTTGAGATACCCATCGAAATCCCCGTTAGCCGGATTCGCCATTAATGAGGTTTAATCATCTTGGTGTGGGCATTTCCTTCGCTGGCCATCTACCCACATCTTGAATTTAATGGAGAAGTACAAATTAAAAAAGAAACCTCTGCAAGCCACGCATGCCCAACTCTTTTGCCTTACCTTGGAACTTGTCTTGGTAGTGATTGAAAAGTGGGCGTCTGGTTTGGTGCTTCTTTACTGCAGTTGTATTTTTCATCACCATCATCTGAATAAAATGTTTTCACCTGGGTGCTTGTTTCTTCTTCTTGGTTGTCACCATATTTCAAAGAGAGAGAGAGAACCTTTTAGTGCTTAATTATTGAATTAAGGATGTACGGATTATGGTCCATGGAGTAGTGTAGACTATAGGTGTTTACATTGGGTAGCTATCATTCCACTGATGAAGCTAAACTTGGTTAGCCTCTTGTCTTTATGGGCACAGTGAAATCATGCACGCAATGTGGAAGCCTCAGAAGTTCAAGTACATCTATCTGCTGGCCACGTTGTACGTGTTCACTTTAACCCTGCCATCGGCTGCCTCCGTCTACTGGGCCTTCGGGGACCTCCTCCTCAATCACTCCAACGCCTTCTCTCTCCTCCCCAAGTCGGGCTTCCGAGATGCTGCCGTTATCCTCATGCTTATCCACCAGGTTTGTAGTTTCACCATCACTTTTTCCTCTCCTTTTCCCACCTTTTTCCTTTTCTTTGAATCCTCTGTCTAACCACAATACATCACCACTTCTTGTGCATTGCAGTTTATCACATTCGGATTTGCATGCACTCCTCTGTATTTCGTGTGGGAGAAGGTCTTAGGCATGCACGACACCAAGAGCATGTGCTTGAGGGCGCTGGTGAGGCTTCCTGTGGTCATACCCGTTTGGTTCCTCGCCATTATTTTCCCATTCTTTGGCCCCATCAACTCCGCCGTCGGCGCCCTGCTGGTTAGCTTTACCGTTTACATCATCCCCTCCCTTGCCCACATGATGACCTTCAGGAAGGCTGCTGCTAGGCAGGTAACTGTCTATTTCCGTCACCCACCCTTCCTTCATAGCACCAAAGTAAACCTCAATTCTTACCTGTATTAATTGTTTTCTACGCATACACCAATTTCTTTTTGTGTTTGGACTTTGGACTAACTAGAGAGAAATATGGGATGGTGAACCACAACTGTCTTTCATTTTGAAAATTCCACCTTTTTTTATTACAATCTTTCAAGTTATAACCGATCTGATTTGAATAAATTATTGGGGACTAAAGTATTCACTCCATGCAGTTCATTATTGATTTTTATTTATTACTTTGGTACGTGGGTTCACCGGATTTTGGTACACTTGTTTGTTTTCACTTTAGTCAGCCTAGCGAAAAGGGTAACTTGGTCATTGTCTGTATCTTCCAGCAAACTCCTGTTTGGGTTTCAATCACACCAATCGATTTTGTGAGTTTTTTTTTTTTTTAATAATTACACGGAAAAACCACCCTCAAGATCAGGTGCCTAGCCGTATTGACTTTACTTATGGTCGCTGTCCTGATAGCATAAAACTCCGTGGGCTTACACCTTTTTTTCTTTTGATGTTTTTGCTCAGAACGCAGCAGAAAAACCACCATTCTTCCTACCGAGCTGGACGGCGATGTACGTGATCAACGCATTCGTGGTGGTCTGGGTCCTGATCGTTGGGTTCGGGTTCGGTGGGTGGGCTAGCATGAGCAACTTCGTCAAGCAGGTCGACACGTTCGGTCTGTTCGCAAAGTGCTACCAATGCCCCCCCAAGACCCATCCTGTGGCTGCTTCTCCTCCCCCGCTTGCTCATTAGTCTCTGCAACGAAAAAAGTTCCAGCCTCAAAACAGCTCACTTTTTTTTTTATAATCTATGTAAAAATTCTAGACTCTCTCAGAGGGCAAAGTTAGCTAGTAATTCTATGTTTGTTAGTTGGTGTGGTGTGCTCCTCTCTCTGTGTTGGCAAAGGCGATGCAGATGGAGAATTTATCTGCCCTAGCTTCAAAAGGATTAGTAGATATGTTTTCTCTTCTTTCTTTCCTTCTTTTTCTTGCTTTTGATCTTGGGGTTCTTTCTTTGTTCGCGTGGCAGCATATCATGTCTTGAAGAGCACGCGAAAGATTAGGGTAGGCTTTGGTGGGATACTTTGTCAACACATGAGAAATGGGAAGATGGGGTTGCGGGATGCTCTTTTTCTTTTTTCTTTTTTTAAATTGATTTTTAAGGGCGATTGTTGTTATAATATAATATTGTTTTTACGTTTTAATCTCTTAATTTAATGGTGTGCTGTTCTTGCTAATGGATGGACGCACATGGCATGCATGTTGCCGCACTTGGTGTCATGTGCATTGGCTTTATGCTGTTTACAAATTACATTTCCTTGGTTCAACGTTTCAATTTCCATTAGTAGCCAAGATGGGATTTTCTTTTTTGTGTGTGTGTGTGGTGGTGGGGGGGGGGGGGGGGGGGTTAAAAGTAATACTGCATGTGTATGGTTTATGTTGACATCCTGTACTTTTTTCTTTTATTTTGGGATCCTTGAATTATAGTGAGGGTATTTTGTAGGTTAGCAAGCAACTGTGGAGGCATTCTCGTGCGCTTTTGTTTATTCTAACGTGCCTTCTTTTTTTTTATTGGTAAGTGGTATTGCGAATCTTCCAATAAGAGGGGAAGTATGTCTTGTAAAAAAAAATTATTGTCAAAAAAGACTAAAGGATAAGAGAATCCACTTACGAGGTTTTCTACAAAACAATCATAGGGTTAAAAGACAAAATATTATAATGGTGACTCTCAATCTCACACAAGAAAAACTAAAAAACATCAATTTATTGAATAATACTTTTTACTTATACTCAAAATACACAAAATACATAGCTAATAAGTACTTATATAGAGTTTTACACACTTCTCATGCATAAATGATAAGTTTTGGCCTTCTTTTCATCTTTTAAGTATAATTTTTTTACCTTAATAATTCACTTAATAACTGTTAATGACTACTAATGACATGCACCACTACTTGTATGCCTTAACTCAGATACTCATAACTCATATAACTTCTTTATAGACTCTTAACATGTCACCTCAATGGCTCTACACTTGAGACGTCCCACTACATCCATTATTATATGACTTGAGAGTCACATGAATATTTTTTTCATGCCTATGCTGCTCCAAAATATTAATTTTGGTCATGAAATCTCTACACACCTCACATTGACAAAATTACCTTCAACTCATAATTACATGACAAATTCAGCACTTGACTTTGACTCACAACCCAAAACGAGTTTACACTTTTAACAAACACTGCAACCTAACGTTCTTGAACTTATGTTTGTTAAAGGTTCATTAAAGATTTACAATATGGATCAATAGGTTCATTAAAGATTTAAAGATAGAAATATTATGTGAGCATGTACATATATACTATGATAATCAAGCTGATATTGCTCTAATAAAAAGTGAAGCTGATAGCTCCAAGAGCAAGCATATAATGGTGAAATACCACTACATACATGATATGATTGAAAACAATGAAATAATTGTAGACTACCTTCCTACATTGGATATGGTAGCATATCTCTTAACTAAGGGCATTGCAGAAGACTTGTTTACCAAGCATGTTGCCCGAATGAGATTAAGATATATATGATTACGAAGAAAATCCTTAACGAAAAATCCATAATCAATTCAAGGAAGCCTACAATAGTGAGAGCAAACTAAGCAGTCTCATGTCCAAGTGGGAGATGTTGGTACATGTGGCCATGCATTGCACATTGTGCTTATCCATGAGTAAGCCTGCTCATGGATAAGCTAAGTCTGTTTTACAAATCAACCTTTTTATTTAAATTTTAAACTCTAGTTTATCAAATACATTGGACTCACCGATATTCTCTCAATCGCCTCCTGAGCCGAGAGAGGGAATCTGAAGGCTATATAAACACAAGACTCGACCTCTATGGTGATATGCAATGCAACACACTGTGAAGCCTTTGAAGCAAACCTCGAAGCTTTAAACTATCCTCTGCTCTTTTTTTTCCCTCTTCACTCTCTGCTGCCGCACCTCAACCTCTCTGTTGCCGCCACCACCTGAGGACCTTCCGCTGCGCCACCTCAACAGTGGTATCAGAGCTAAGGTTCGAGGATGCTCATCAACACCTGTGGCCTTCGACCTGCAAAGAAGAAACAAACACAAAAAAAAAGGGAAAGGTAAGAGCTACTGCTCTTCTTATTGGTATTTAAGCTTCCCATTTTTTGTCTCTAAAATAGAGACCTCTGTTTATTTTTGTCTGTCTCTGAAAACCCCAACCGGGAAAATAGCGACCTTTGTTTATTTTGCCTGCCACTAAAAACTCCAACCAGGAAAACAGAGACCTGCCTATTTTTATATACTGTCTATCTCTAAAAATCAAACCAGAAAACAAAGTCTATACTTATATGTTCGTCTCTGTACACCAAAAGAGAACAAAAATGAGGAAAAACAGAGAGACAGACCGAAGAAAAAAAAATAATATATAGATTCTATTGCCGGAAAGACATCAATCACCTGCCATTCTTTCCGGCAGCACCGATCTATTAGAGGTAAAAGGCCTCCCGCCTATTTTACTATTGCTCCCTGACTGGAAAAGAAAATCACAAACACATAATCAAAAAACAGAAAACAAAGAAAGGAAAAACCCCAAACCACCAGAAAAAAATGGTTTGGCCTCGGGTTTGAGTGCATGGAAAGCCTGCGTCAAGAAAAACAAACCCAAATAGGAAGTCGGCCCATCGCCGCCGGAGACCGGCCAAAAAATTTTCTGATCGTTTCATCTTCCAAGGAAGCTCCACCGTAGAAAGAGGCCTCATACCTGTGTCAGAGGGAGCCTACAACGAAAACATCAAACCCAACCACAGAGTTGGGCTATCGCTGCCAGAGATAGGCCAGAAAAATCAGTTTCCCATTTTTCTGGAGCTCTGATGAAGAAGAGAGAGAAAACCCAATGCCCTTTTGAGTCGGTTTCAACCTGTTCGGGGCTTAAATAGCCTGAGGGGTAAAAAGACCCCTTTGTCCCTGGATGTTTTACGTATTTTAAAAAGAGGATTAAAATAAAATATTCTATAACTCGCATACCTTTTTAAAAGTATTTGCTAAAAAGGGTCTGCGACTTTAAAATTTTTGAAAAATTAACAGAAATAGTTATATTTCCCATTTAATACCCAGAATAGTTTTTTAAATTTTCAAAAAATCCCTTGCTCCTATTAAATTAAAAAAAAACTCGTTTAAATTCTGTTTAAGACCAAAATTAGGTCTATTTAAAATAAAGAAACATGTTTAATCTGACAAGATCATCCTTTTGTTTTGTATTGTTTTTTTGTGCTAACTTACCATAAATAAATTAAATTAAAATTGGTTAGTACAAAATGGCTAGTCGTGTCTGTGCCCCCAAATTACCAAAAATAGACAAGCTAAATAGCACCAACTTTCATATTTGGAAAAGGCGAATCCCTTTAGCTCTAACCCTGGAAGGATTGGAATATGTCCTTAGAATGTCTATAGAAAAACTGAATGACAAATCATCTCAAGAAGAAGTAATCAAATTCAAAAAATTTTAAAAAGATGATCTGATGGCAAGAACCATCATGCTCACCTACATGGACGATGATTTGATCAGAGTCTTTGAAAATTATAAAACCACTAAGAAAATGATGGACACCAATCTTCACCAAGTATGATACCACATCTGAAGTCCACTTGGATATGGTAGCGGATCCCTCAACTAAGAGTATTGCAGAAGACTTGTTTACCACTGCCCGAATGGGATTAAGATATATATGATTACGAAGAAAATCCTTAACGAAAAATTTGTAATCAATTCAAGGAAGCCTACAATAGTGGGAGCAAACTGAGCAGTCTCATATCCAGGTGGGAGATGTTGGTACGTGTGGCCATGCGCTGCACGTTGTGCTTATCCATGAGTAGACCTGCTCATAGATAAGCTAAGTCCGTTTTACAAATCAACCTTTTTATTTAAAATTTAAACTCTAGTTTATCAAATACATTGGACTCATCGATATTCTCTCAACCGTCTGTTGAGCCGAGAGAGAGAATCTGAAGGCTATATAAATACGGGACTCGGCCCCTATGGTGATATGCAATATAACACACCGTGAAGCCTTTAATTGAAGCAAAAACCTCCAAGCTTTAAACTATTCTCTGCTCTTTCTTTTCCCTCTTCACTCTTTGCTGCCGCACCTCAACCTCTCTGCTGCCGCCACCACCTGAGGACCTTCCGCTGTGCCACCTCAACAGCTAAAAGCTGATTGACCTCGTATCTTGCTCTCTAAACATTAAATAAAGAGGGTATAAAAACAAATAATGAGGGTATAACAATTGAAAAGTTCTTTATTTGACCATAATTTTGAAATTTAGCTGCTTACAAATTGTGTATAAAAAAGCCCATAAGGGATCCACTTCTTTGGTAGGGTGACCTGCAAACTTCACCAAGTTAGCGGGATGTCACGAGTTCGGTGTCCCTTGCCGCATAGCCGAACTTGGGTGTACTCCTCAACAGTTTTACTAACTGGTGTTGAAAGGGTTGTTCTCATGTGTGTACACTGTAGCATACGTATATCATTCCCTCGGGGTCGAGGGATGGATTGACAGTAGGGGTGGCAATTTCTGACACGACCCGCCAACCCGCCTCTTAGGCGGGTTCGGGTTGGGCTTAAGCCAACCCGTTTAATAAACGGGTCGACCCGTGTAACCCGTTTATTAAACAGGTCGGGTTCGGGTTGGGGGTATGCCAACCCGCCAACCCGGCTGACCCGTTTAATAAACGGGTTAGGCTGGTGGGTCAACTCGCCAACCCGTCTGCCCGACCCGTCAACCCGCCAACCCGTCTGCCCGACCCGTCAACCCGCCAACCCGACCCGCCAACCTGCCAACCCGATCCGTCAACCCGCCAACCCGACCCGCCAACCTGACCCGCCAACCTGAAAACCCGTTTACCCGACCCAACCCATTTATTAAATGGGTTGGCGGGTCGTGTCGGGTTACCCGTTTATTAAACGGGTCGGGTTCGTGTTTGCCACAGCTGACCCGTTTAATAAACGGGTCGGGTTCGGGTTGAGGTATGCTGACCCGCCAACCCGACCCGATTGCCACCCCTAATTGACAGGGCTGTTTTAGGTTCCTTTTATTCTGTTTTGTTAGCCCGGGATTGTATCACCCCTTTGTGCGTAAATGGGTTAATTTATTATTATTATATTATCATTATCTAATTTGTTATGCAGAGAAAAAGGGACAGTATATGAGTCAATCAAGTACTTGTCCGGGTTTGAGCTGTTGTTAATCCTTACGCTCTTGATTCCCTTTATTTTCTGCTAGGTGCGCATTTTACCTGAAGGATTTGCACAGGCTAGGTTAAAACCATCTAATATATCTCCAGTGGTTCAAAATTTTGAAAAAAGATGCTGCCAATCTTGTGAGTATGACACTAATTGATGCTTATCTATCTAAAAAGAGGGAAAGTTGCATGATGGAAAGGAGAATAATCAGCTCCGGGTTTCAAGATTCATGCCTAGCAAAGATTTTGGAATATAATAACATAAAGGAACTAGTTAAATGGGCCATACACTTATCCATTCCAATCTATGTTAGGAAAAAAATATCAACTTTCTTACGCCTCAATTTCATTTTTAAGGTAGAGATTGAAATATATATGAATCTTGGTCAAGCAAGCAAACATCCTACATTTTTAATATCATGAACATAAAGGCTGCAAACTTTGTGAATGATATCCATACTCATGAATGAAAAGTCCTTTTGGAGTTTTATTTATTTAACATGAAGAAACCAACCGCTATTGTTTGGATGTCCTATTAGAGTTGGTGTCCAAAGTGTAAAATTCAATGGGTAACCTGTTCATTTTAGGTACACGGTACTTCAGAAATTAGAGGGAAAAAAAAAAACACAGTTTCATTTTTGTTCTACCGTTGTGAAAGGTTGCATATTAAGAAGTGGTTAACATATTGAAAGGGGCAGCTAGTTATTGTGAAGGCAACTCTTGGTAATGGTCCATGCCCTATTTAATATATGATTTGACCAACAGCTTGTAACTTTTTTACAATGTTTGGGTGGGAATGATGGTAGGCATATGCAGGGATAACTTGGTCCCCACATGTGTTCATTGATGAAGGAATTCTGCATTCACTATCACTAAGCATCCATTCGGTTATTTATAGGCATCAGTATCATACCATGAACTGCATTTGAACCTTAAACCAACATTTTCGCTTCTCATTTCCCCCCCTTAATATTAGCTACATGATTATTATTCGCAAAGTATCGTATGTTTAATGGTGACAATGACGTACCTTTGAGAACCTGCATTATTGGCATATTCATGTAATTAAAGTTCAATGTTCACGGCTCACACATGCTTTGGATCAGCTCTATCAAATGTAAGAATATCATTCACACAGTGATACTTGACCGACGCTATGTATACATCAAAGGCTAAAGTTGCCACAGCTTATAGACTCTCTCTCTCTCTCTCTCTCTCTCTCTCTCTCTCTCTCTCTCTCTCTCTCTCTCTCACTCACTCACTCACTCACTCACTCACTCTCTCTCGTACATCATATGTCCAAATTTCCAGCATCATTTCACGCTTACGCTTAGAGAGAGAATCATTCACATATGCCTCACCCCCCTTGGAAATCCAGCACTTTCCCTTCAAAGTGGTCCTGTCAAATGAAAGTGGCTTCCCATGAGCGAGAGTGTAACAAACGCCCCCTGTAAGACATTCCACTGGCATATTCATGAATTTAATGGCCTAATGGTTGATATGTTTTGCTTTTAAAAAAAAAAAAGTATAGATTGATATGGAAGTGAAAGTTTATTTACTCTCTTCACACATTTTTTCGTAACCAAAATCATGCTCACCAATCTATCCATGTTAGTCCTATTCATGAAACAAACGACATGCTTCCATAAGAGCAACGTCTGATTCAGATATACCGATGCCCCTGATCACCATCCATCTGATGCTCTCTATCATCAAAATTTTAAGTGTTGGGATCAGGTGCAATCACGTTGCACAATTGCAATGTACCGCTGCTCCTGATCACCATCCATCTGCTGTTGGGCCCCACTCTGACAGGCTGTACAACAGGCAGAGGGTGAACAGGTGCAGCGGCACACTGCATTTGTGTAATTTGATTGCACCTGATGCTGCCTCCAATTTTAAGCTCTTCAATAATCACCTTATCTATATAAGTATTTTATATAACATCACATTGTCATCACCAAGGTACAAATTTTTTTTGCCAAGTATATATATCTTCAATCTTTTTTATTTTCTTGAAAGCATTTCATCCGATACACTTAACAAGAGACTGTCCGTTTTTGAACCTATTCAAAATTTCTCATTTTCCTGAATTTCTCCATCTATCTAATTAGAGGAGATCAAAGTATCCTCATCATCTTTATTTTTATGCACTATTGTGCAAATTTTGTTGCATAATTTGCCTACTTTTTTTTAATCTTTCCAGACTTCTTAAGTAGTTCATAAGAGGGGAGATGAGAAGGGAGAAGAAAATGGGTGATGAAAACCACTACATTGTTTCTTTTTCTTTTTTTTGAGATGCAAGAATAATCAGATTGTTGAATGTCCAACTCTTGCGTCTCATCTGACAATACAGACGCTCCCTTAGTGATTCATACAACTCAATTCTAGGGTCAAACCAAGCTATCAAGGTTTAATTTACCTAATACATATTCATAACTAGTACATAACACTAATAATGACTTGAACAACTTGGATCCGAAGGCCCCCGTGAAGATTAACCCAATCAAAATAATTCATGAAACAAACCAAATAAGAAAAAACCCACAGCAACTGACCTTCATGGAGAGAGAGGGAGAGGGAGAGAGAGAAAGAGAGAGGTGGTAGTCGGAAACGATCTCTACTGCAAATTTTCCATTTCAGGCACTATCACCGAGACCAGAAATGCCACTGCTCAAATCAGCCAGTACACAAACAATTTCTCCAAAACCTTCAGGTAGCCTAACAAAACATTCAATCCTTCGTAGGGTCTCTTGTACACACTATACCTATACCTATCGCATATACAACAATCTCTAAGGATTCAAAAAACACTTGTACGCATATTACGTTCACACTGATATACTGATCTTCAGTCCGATCTTTAGCGTGCTTCGTATTGAACAACTGCAAGAGAGTCAACATGAGATCAGAAAAAAATCCAAACAGGAAAACTTAGGACTTGAGACGCACATCCATGTGCATAGACAGTTGTAAAATATGTGAGGCAAAGAAAAATTAAACCAATTATCGAAAAAAAATAGAATTTATACGCCTAATGAAATAGTAAAATTTATTTATTTCATGGAAATGGAAAACAGGCAAGAGCACACAAAAGCAAAACGAGATGATATCAGCTCAAGGAAATACACGTGCTACTCTATTGTATTGCACTTTCTAGCAGAAACTCATAGCTAGGTGTAAAATTTATTTGATCAAATCTATTGCGTCCAACACGGATGACTTATTTGGTATTGACGAACCACTTTTGTCTATTTCTCGAAAAACTGATTGGATTGATGGGATTTGGTATGATACTTATGAGATAGATCATATTGATGAGATTGATATTCAAATATTTCTTAACAAATTGATTTGACCGGATAAGTGGGACCATCACCCAATAGAATGTTGTCACCACTTCCTATTTCTTCTGGATAATCTAATAATTGCTCCAGAGCAACTAGAAAGAGATTCTTTAACCTGAAACAATTCAGTCCAGGTGGAGGATACCTGTCCAAAAGTTTTCATAACTCAACCATGTTGTGAAAATATCTTCAAACTTGAAAAAGAAAGTCTGAAAAATGACTTGATTAACCCACAACAATTACCATGGAAAATATGTGCACAAAGGCACAAAATAACATTCACAAATGATCTCAAATCCACAAAGACCTTAAAAATTATAGTGTTTATTGAAGAAGAAATGCTTAGGAAAAGCATTAAATTACAAGGGGAATAATCCCCTCTATTTATACATGAGAGGAGGGTTGTCTAGCCGTTGGGCTAGCTCCAATTGCTCTAAATAGAGCAATTGGGGCTAGTCCAATAGTTGGTCAACCCTTTGGTCAAAGTCTTATTTTGACCAAAAAGAAAAAAGAAAAATACAATAAAAAGAAAAAGAAAAAGAAAAAGAGAAAAATAAATAAAAAGAAAATACAAATATAACTTATATGCGTATATATGTATTTATATAAAGTCTACATAATTTTAAAACTCTCCTTTAAACTTACAGTGCAATGACTGAAAGTTTGCCAAGAAGGAAATCGAATCTAGGAGAACAGAGTGCCTTAGTAAAAAAGTGAGTCAGTTGATACTTTAATGTTATATAAGGCAAATTTATGACTTTCTTTAGATATTCTTCTCTAACATATAGTGGCAGTCCATCTCAACGTGCTTTGTACGCTCATGAAAAATTTGATTCTTAGCAATATATATAGCACTCTTGTTATCACAACATAGCTTAGTGGGTCATTGAATGTGAACCCCCATATCTTCCAATAGTTGGTGAATCCAAACAATCTCCATAGTTGTAGTTGTCATGGCTCTGTATTCAGTCTCAGTAGATTATAGAGACACATTTTATTGCTTCTTGTACTTCTAAAAAATTAATGATTCACCTAAAAACACACAAAAACCAGTGGTGGAGTGACGATTATTTAGATCATCTCCCCAATCTGAGTCAATATAAGCAATTAGGTTTAATTTAGAAGATAAATATAAAAATACTCCCTTGTTTAAGATTCCTTTTATGTATCTGACAATTCTAAGAATTGCACTCATATAAACAGATGTAGGAGCACGCTGAAATTGAATTGCAACATGAACAACATGTGAAATATCTAGTCTAGTGATGCTAAGATACATCAAAGATCCAACAAGTTGTCTGTATAAAGTAGTTTTTTTAGAGAGACACTATCATCAATCTTCAATTTGGTTCCTACCACTGCAGGAGTCTCATAGATTTTATCGTCTATAATTTTTGATCTGCCAATAATCTCAATTGCAAGTTTAGTTTCAGATAAGAAATACCCCCAGAGAGAGTAGGCAACCTATATACTTAAAAAGTATGTCAAGAATCCCAAGTCTGACATTTTGAACTTTTCTTTTAAAATAGACTTGATATTCTTAACCCCTTTGGCATCGTCTCCTGTAATTAGCATATCATCAACATATAACAATAAAATCATGATTTCTGCATTGGATTTCTTGACAAATAAGGCAATGTCAGTATAACATGAAGTAAAATCATTTTTTGTCATTACACTATTAAACTGATTATACCAAGCCTTGGGATCTTGTTTCAAACCGTAAAGAGCATTTCGCAGACGAAAAACTTTACCTTTAGGAACATCTGTACCTAGAGAAACATTCATATAGACTTTTTATTTAGGTCACCATTTAGAAAGACATTTTTAACATCCATTTGATATATATTCTATTTTTTAATAGAAGCAATGGTAATAAGACACCTAATAGTGACCATACACGCAATAGGAGCGAAAGTCTCATCGTAGTGTATTTCATATTCTTTACTACCCCTTGGCAACTAGACGGGCTTTATACCTTTCAAGGGATCCATCGATTTTGGTCTTGACCTTAAAAACTCACCTACATCGTATTGACTTCTTTCCACTAGGTAGATCTTGAATTTTTCAAGTTTTAGCCTTTTTAGAGTTCTAAGTTCATTATTCATTGCTTCTCTCCACTCTATAATTTTTTGTGCTTCTTCATAGTTTTTAGGTTCCACATATGAATGAATGACACTAAGACAAGCTCTATATTTGGTCAAAAAAGATTTATAAAATATAAATCTAGTAGGATTTCTTCTAGTTCCTTCGAACCTATGAGTATTTAGGTTATTTATGAAGATAGGCTCATTAATTTGACTATAGTTCTCAATCGCACTTTTAAAAGAATCTCTATCTCTATGTGTATAGGTAATAGGTTCAATAGATGTTCCCACTTCGGTAGGTTGTTCAAGAGATTGATAATGAGAGTTGTTGCTCTCTTCTATATTTTAATTATTAATATCATCTTTATATAGCATTTCATCATCACTAGAAACATCATCATTTCTAGATAACAATTCAAACAAAAAAGAATAATCCATATTATCTCCATGAGGTTCACACTCCTCAAAACCACTAACATTTTTCAAAAAGGTTATATTTCAAAAAATATATAATTTAGTATTTTTAATGTCATACCATCTAAAACTTTTTTGTGTTTCGGAATATCCAAGGAATGCACAAGAAATAACTTTTGGTGAAAGTTTATCATTTTTCTCGGTAAGAACAAAACATTTGCATCCAAAAACTCTTAACCTATTGTAGTCAGGTTTTTTTTGGTATAGAATTTTAAAAGGTAAGATCTTATTTAAATTTTTTGAGGAAAGACAATTTATAAGATAAACGGATGCAAGAGCCGCCTTGACTCAAAATCTTTTAGGAATATTTTGAGAAATAAGCAAAGTTCTAGTGGTTTCAATTATGTGTCTATATTTTCTTTTGGCTAAATCATTTTTTTGAGGTGTTTTAGAACAAGATTTTTGATAAACAATTTCATTAATTTTAGGATAGTTTTTAAATTCATTTGAAAGCTATTCACCTATGAAGTCGGTTCTAAGAATTTTTAAATTACCATTAAATTAAATTTTAATCATTATATGATAGGTCTTGAAGGATGCAAACACCTCATGTTTATGTTTAAGGAAACATATCCAACAATATCTAGAATAGTCATCAACAAAAATGACATAATATGCAAATTCTTCTTTAGATATAACGGGTGCCGGTCTCCATACATTCAAATGCACAAGTTCAAACGGTTTGGTTGTGAACATAAAATTTTGTTCAAAACGCAAGCTTCTCATTTTCCCAAGAATACAATCATTATAAGTGAAATCACTTTTACAAATATTTTTAACAAAATATAAATAGGAAAGCTTGATGACATTAGGATGCTTATATCTTTATGTTGAGCAAGATTACAAAAAGGGTGTTTTGAAACTTGTAGAAATTCCATGTAGTATAGATCTCCTTTCCTAGAGCCTTCTCCAATCAACTTTTCAAATCGACGATCATGTATCCAACATTTATTTGATGAGAACTTGACATCACCCCCATGGTCCGAGAGTTGAGAGACCAAAAACAAGTTTAAATTTAGTTTTGGTATAAATCTAATTTTGGGAATAAAAAAACCTTGTTTTTCAAAATTTTCAATTCCTTTGATTTCAAAAGAAGTGCCATCCAGGGTTGAAACAAAAGAAGGTCATATAATTTTTGTGTATTTGGAAAGAGCAAAAATATTTGGAGTTATATAGAAAGAGGCACCTGAATCTAAAAGCCAATAAGTCTTACCGAAAGGAGAAAATGTTGACATGGCGGCACTGGAAATTGATCTTTTAAATAAAGGTTGAAGAGCCTTCATAACTTGACTTAATGACAATGCTCCATTGTTAGAAGTAAATGAATTCTCTTTTGTGTGTGGTTGAAATGTGGTAGACATGGCCACCTTCTTCTTCCACTTTGGACAAACCGATTTAATATGTCCCGATTTTTTGCAAAAATGATAAATAATTTTTTCATATTCCCTTCCTTGGTTCCATCTTCCATTTTGGCCACCTTCTTTTCTCACTCCTTGATTTTGATTTTGAAATTTGTTGAAGTGAGGAGGTTTGTAAGTTTTAAAATTATTTTTCAATCTAGAAACGACATAGGCTCCTTCATTCTCATCCTTGGTTGAAGACATAGCTAAAATACTTTGATTGGATTTGTTCATTCCTAATCAAGTTTCTTCCCTACTTAGCTTAGTAAGAACATCTTCTAGTGGTGGAGAAGTGAAAGAAGATAAAAGTGAGGATCTTGTTTGCTCAAACTCGGGTATAAGCCCATTCAAGAAGTTGAAAAAATGATCTTCTTTTAATTATTTATGTTGTAGCTCAATAGCTTCTTCACTCAATTTTAGTTCAAGGATAGCAAGTTCATCCCAAATAGATGACAATTTAGCAAAATATTTTCTAGTAATCATTTCTTCTTATTGAAGAGTTAATGCCTTTTTTTGAAGATAGTATTTGTGGGACAAATCTCTAGAGGTATATATCCTCTCAAGATATTCTCAAACTTGAGATGCCTTCTTGAATTTTAAAATATTGGATTTAATCCTAATCTTAATGGTAGAGAAAATCCAAGAAAGGATTATGTAATTTTTCATTTCTTATTCCTCATGATTCTTATTGTATTTTTCAAAAGCTTTCACCCTTTGCTCTCCTTCAAGAACTTTTATTTCTCCTTTTTCAACTATGATAATTTTTTGCTCGAGTTTCAAACATATACCTTCGATGTAATCCCAAAGTTGTTTTCTCTAGATATGTGCTTCCATATTTCTAGCCCAAACATGATAGTTAGAGCGGTTGAGCTTGAATCCAAAAGAGAAATGTGAATCTTTTTCCGCCATAGAAGAGCATTAGAGAGACAAAGCAATGAAAACAAAAAAAATGAGGTCGGCATGCTTCCTGAGGTAGCACCCATGATGACTGCAGCACACAAACTTGCTTCTAGAGACCTTGCTCTGATACCATGTGAAAATATCTTCAAACTTGAAAATGAATGAAGTCCGAAAAATGACTTGATTAACCCACAACAATCATGATGAAAAATATGTGCACACAAGCACAAATTATCTCAAATGCATAAAGGCATAAAAAATATAGTGTTTATTGAAGAAGAAATGCTTAGCAAACACATTAAATTACAAGGGGAATAGTCCCCTCTATTTATACATGAGAGAAGGGCTATCTAGTCGTTGGGCTAGCTCCAACAACTTTAATTAGAGCCGTTGAGGCTAGTCCAATGGTTGGCCAACCCTTTGGTCAAAGTCCTATTTTGACCAAAACAAAAAATACAAGGAAAAAAAGAGAAAAATAAATAAAAAGAAAATACAAATATAACTTATATACATATATATTTAACTATATGTATATATAGATATACTTTTCATATATTGTGTATGATATATATATATATATATATATACACATACATATAGTTTTATATATATGTATTTACATAAAGTCTACATAATTTTAACACATGTATAATAGAATCATCAAAGAATTGATCCTTTCTAACTTTGTTAGAAACTCATTGGAGACTCAAAATAAATAGAAGATGTGTACAAGCGAGATATCTAGCAACAAGAAGGAAAAGGATTGAATAGAGGAACTCCTGAGCATTTGGTGATCTCGCATGTGTTCATTTCAATCGATTGGGTGGGGCTCATTTTCAATGAAACATTTCTTAAGGCAGATCCCGTAAACACTTACTCAAAACCTTACTTATCAGACTCATTGTGGATGTTCCAATTCAATATGAAGAATTGCCCATAATATATCTGATCAATGCACAATATTATAAAAAGATGATACAATTTTATGATTGCTACATAATGGGTTTGAAAAAAGTATCTAAAAGGATGAAATATTTATATTTCCACCCTGCCAAAGTAATGATGTGAATTTTGGTGCACTATTGAGCGTTGATTAATAAAACTTTTAGAAACCTGCTCGACCAACACAATTGGACCATCCAAAATATGTTTTCAATTAAACACACCATATAGACAATATACATAATGCTTAATCAGATATGGTCAATTATTTCATAATGGAATCTGATGAGTAGATTTAGAGTATATATATACCATTTTTTTTGTTGGGGATTCCCCAACTCTATATTCCAATTATAATCTTCTCAATAATATAATTCTTAATGCTAAGAAAAAGAATTCAGTTCCCAAGAATCAAGTTCCACTTCGGTAGGCCATGGTTGTACTTGTCCTCATCACAATGCACCCCTCTCTTTCTTTGCCTCTCACCCACCACTTCTTTCTTGGGCCACAAGTTCACCAAAAATTGAAAGAATGTAGCATTTATTGGATATCACCTTCCTGACAAAATTTTGGCCACCGAGTAAAAGATAATGAATACGAAAAAGGATGTGCCAAACCCTAGAGGTTTGGGTTGGAGTTCTCCAGCCATAGTGTGGCTATGACATAACCAGAAAGAACCACACAATGCAGACTTGGCTGGTTGGAATCTGCCTTGCAACTATTTTTCTTTTTTTTCACATTTACATTAAAGACCATCCTGCAGCAATGGGTGCCCAAAAGTTGGAAGCTAGCAGCATCTTTCAAACCGTTTTTGTCTACTCTCAACCAGATGATGGCTTGGAAAACTTAAACTTAGCCTTTGTATGGTTTTAAGGAGACAACGATGACAACAAAGACAAAAATGATCACCAAAATGTTGTTAACAACAATGATGATGGTGATGTTAGTAGTGACAGTAATGATATTTTTTCTCATGAAGAAGACCATGATGATCATAATGTAAAAAAAAACATATTAATCATCAATGTTAACAATGAAGATGATGATGATGATGATTCAACATGATAATTAAAAAAATAAGGTACTAGTTGAGAGATAAGATGAGATATTACTGACAAAGTTAGATCAATCACATCTGGGCAATAGGTTTGAGCCAGGGTGCATTAAGATCTAATCTAGGCAAACTACTACTTTTTGTCATCGTTCATGATAAATAAAGAACAAAATGATTGATCATGGCAACATAATGAGTCAATGACTATGAATAAGAAGATGAAAACAATGATATACACCTATAAGAGTGAATTGGATCCCAAATTTCACAAATGAACCGAAATGAAGGAATCAAAATTCATTTCTAATTCTACCATGAATCCAAGAAGAGTAGAATCTAGAATGGAGTCTAGAATTTGATTCTACTTGATTCCACAAATCCAAATACCACCTATGGGTGTCAATCTATTGTTGAGCATTATCTAGAGACTTATTCAATCATTGAAGAACTTCAAGAAAACTTTTAACCCCCTTAACATCATCCTATACCACCAACGAACACAAGATCATGACATCTGTGTTGGAGCATATATCGATTGATCATTATAGTGTTAATATTGTAGTATTCATAATAAAAAGGTGTTGGGATAAGCCACCGTGAGTGGCAGTTACCCACGTTGTGGATAACCTTCCACAAAAGGTGTTCCTTCCGATATACATGCACAAAATCAGAGGGGAACGATTATGCACATCGTTTCCTTTTTGTGCCTGTAAAAGGGGTATCCATGAGCAACCCCAACACAGTGAAAATAAGAGGAAAAATAGGAAAGTGAAGAGGTCGAAACCCTTTACCTTTCCATTTGGTATTTTCCCATTCAGAGGGAAGGGTGATCCTGCTCACTGACTGCTACAAGTAGCCTGCGCTTATTGGAGGGCAGCAGTCCTGCTGAGAAAGAGAAGCTCCCCCTGCTCCAGCCATCATCCGAGCTCATTGATGGTTGCCTCAGGTATGCTCCTGCATGTTGTCTTTTGCTTTTCTGTCTCTGTGCGCAGGTCTCCGTCAAACAAAAGGTCCACCATAACGGCATGTGCGCTTTTTGTAGAAGATGTGGTACCCATATTCTCGACACTGAATCATATCCCCGAGCTTTAAAGTATTCTCAACCCCACAATCTACAAACAAAAATAATTCAGAACAAGAATATAATTCAACAAATTCCAAAGGACACCAAGAACAATAACATAGAGAGCTCTCACAAGGATTATACTGGACTTACCTCCACAGATGTAGCTCACTGGTTCAGGCTACTGCGGGTCCATCTCCTTTTCGACTATTCCTTACCTAAACATACAAGAAACACTATCATTTCATTGGTCCATTTACATAGATCCATGCATTCAATGATGATTTTGGTCAATAGCGGCACTAAGAGTGCATATACTTATTTTTTTCATTTTGGTGGTTAATAATTCTGTAGTAAAAAAAGCATAACTAGGCACCAACTAAGGTCATACTAGGGTTATCAGAAGTGCTACAGGGAGTGGGGAAGCGTGCTTCATAGAGATGCGCTTCCAAAACATCAGGGAAAGCAACCTTTTGTGAACACCCCAAATTTTTCAAAATCTTTTAAATATTCCCTTCTTGCCCCTAAATTCATTTTTTGAGCAAATGAGTCATTTTTAAATCTAAATCTCAGTTCATTTTTCAAGTTTTACTAAAATTAAATTCATTTTATATGTTTAAATTGATTTCGGATCTGGATCCATTATCCAGATCCAAAATTGAGTCTCATTGTCCAATTTTTAAGAAAATACCAAAAATAGTTTTTAAATAGCTCAGATAGTCCATCCGACATCCGTTTGAATCTATTGCGTTGTATTTCTCCATTCGAGGTTTAAAACTCGAACATTTTCTCAAAACCTGGGTCAAAACCCATTCTTTTAAAGAAATTTCCTTGAAATGGTCGAAAATTCTCAGAAAAATACTTTTGTAAATATTTCTCAAAAATACAAAAAAAATAGTTTTTGTAAATTTTAAGGTTTTTATTCTAAAAATATCAAATATATATATATACATATATAATGAAGAAAAGAACGAAAAAAAATAATAAAATAAAAAGAAAAAAAATATAGTTTAGAAAAACCTTCCTTTGTTAAAATACCCTTTTTTTCTAAAAAAACCCTTTTGAAAATTGTTTTTTTTATGAAGAACCACCTTTTAGAAAAATCTTGAAAGGAGCCACTTTTTAGAAAAATCTTAAAAGTAAAGGGTGCCCATTGAAAATTCCCTTTAGGGTTTTCTCATTGGAAACCCTTCGCAAAAGGGGGAGAGGGCGAAAATAGCGCCGCCCTCCCTCTCTCACTCTCTCTCTCAGCCTTCCCGATTCTTCGACCCTCCTCTTTAAAATCAGGAAAGGAAGAAACCCCAGGGCACCGCTTCTCACCCCCGCACCCTTCTTCATGCATGATCCGTTTTCACCTCCCCATTTCCTTCTTCACAGATTCTATTCCACCTCTCTCGACTTCTCCTCCGATCTTCCCTTCTTCCCTCCTTTCTCCCAATTTTCCTTTCTCTCGAGCCTTCCCTTTCAAGTAGCTGAAGACCGACTGCAATTGGGAAATGTCACAAAATCTCAGCTCCATCTCTCAAAGTTCCTGTAAAACCATGAAGGAGGTCGATTACCCTAGAGGCAGAACTACGGCCTGGAGGAGCGTCACTCTGGTGACAGAGATTTCTTTGATCCGTTATTTGGTAGGGTCAAATGAAGATGGACAGCTTGATTGGAACTTGTCCCATTGCTAAACAAAGATTAAAATCCGATCTCTGTCATTACGTCGTTTGTCAACAACAACGCTATTACTTGCCTGAATTTGGTATATTTTGCTGGCGAGAATGTTGGTTTTATTAATTCAAGCTGGCACTTATCCTCAAATCTGCTGAAGCCATTATCAAAAAAAAAAAAAAGGGATGCCTGGTAAGTTCGGTAAGATTCTGGGAAAGACATATGGTGCCTGACGCATTTTTGAAAAAGCCCTGTTCGACTATTCAGAAAGTGGAAATCTCAGAGAAACCGGAGATGATCCCCCAGTCCTGGTTGCTTTACTAAAGGGGTATTATCTATTACCGTCTCTTGTGTCTTCATGATACATGGTCTTCTTAGTTTTCATAATACAGTAGTGGCCACGACATCCTCTTACACATTCATGGCAAGGCTGCTAAAGAATTGCTGCAATCTCCTGTATCTATATATCTACATTTAGCCCTTAGCATTTCAGCACTGCACTGTGCCGTTGCAACATTTCTGCTCTAAGTCCCGGCATCTCATAGTAACTGAGCTTGCTTCACTACAACATCATCATCCACTTCGTCTGTGTGATCCCTATTTTATTCACGTCAGTTCATCACCTCTTCACATGGTTACTGCACTTTCTCTCAGCCTAGTCGAATTATTATAACACCAAAAATACTGGGGTAATGAGTTATGCCTGTACATCTTGTTTCAAGTGGGATATTTAGCTTTCCTGTTGCAAAGAAATGTGAAACATATGAATTGAAGTTGGCCTTCAAAATAAAATATATATATATATATAAAAAAATGGGAGTTGTTTTCGCTCATTCATTTCAAAGGAAAAAGCAAGAAATGCCCTTAATTTGGCTATTGGTATTTCTGGATGTTAGTAAAACTACAGGCGAATGTATCTCATTTGATCAATGTGTTAGTTAAACCTCATATATTCTTTTGTCAACTGGGAAAGCCTTTGTTGCAGATATAAAAAAAAAAATTGAAGGGCTTGGGCAAAATCCAGTCCCTGCATGTTTCAATCATATTAAATTCTTTCATCAGTGTCATTAAAGAAGACATTAATCCTGGATTAATAGGATGGTGTTGTTCAAGCTCCGATTTCTGAGCCCCTCCCCTCCCATGGTAAGCAACTACTTTTTGGATTCTTGAACTCCTTACTTCAGATTCATATTCTTGTCTCAATCCTGTTAAGGCAAGTGAGTAACCACATGTTGCTATTTCAGAACGCATCAATGTCACAGGAGAAAAGCTCAGAATGGAAGTATAACATTTGATCGGCGACCTGGATTGGAAGGAATGATGGTGTCTATACTGAAAGCATTTGCGCTGAGTAATGATGATTCACTACAATGATTACCTCATAAGGTAGTAGATGGATCTTCAACTCCCTTGTATGATTCAGATTTAGACTAATTCCTTTGTATGCCATTTAATTCCATCAATTGGTAAGTCAGCTTCTGAGAAAATCTATGTTTTAGATGGTCCATGTATATCTGCCACCCGGCAGTACAATATCCACAACACATAGTCACCTTCATCCATCGTTTTATTCCCTGTTTCATTCCCCCTGTAACCCTTCTACTAATGCTTTGCTACACCGCACAACCTTACACTACTGGTTGCACAATATGGCCTCCCTTCACAGCAACACCAGCAGCTTTGGTCTAAGCGTTATTGCATCAACTTTGCCATGCGAGAGTCAGGTTCAGGACATCTGCTGCAATCTAGACTTACTAGAGCACACCTGTCATCAGCTCGCCTGTGCATTTCAGCATATCACCCAGGTTCTCCCTCAGCTGGAAAAGAAAGGCAGAAAAGTTCTTATTTCCTCTTACTTGGTAGAGTTAGTGTGCACATAAACCTTATGACTTAAACTGTAGGCAACTGGCCGATCCATCTCAGAAAAGGGTAAGGAATTGAGAAAGAGGTAAAGAATTAATTTTCAGAATAATGTGCAGTACCTCATATTAGCTAAAATCGGATTTTGTTTTTCCTTTAATGAGTAGCATACATTTACCAGTAGTTTTTGGTGGATATAGAATTAGAACCAAGGTCAATTAGTTAACAGTCAATATAGTTCCAAGATCAGCCCTAAATTTTATGTAGGTAGAGACCATGAAGAGTCAGTGTTGAAACTGTAAAAGAAGTGATTCACCCGCAGGAGCCACACAACCATTTTATGCTAGTTCTATAGCCTTTTCATGATCTAGCCAACGCTGGGTCAGATATTTAGTAGACAACTTTACATCATATTCACTACTGTTATCACCCAGTCACTTTTTTTTTTACCCTGTTTACTGCTGCTACCAAGCAGCTGTGTTAGACTCCTGCAGTCTGATCGTATTGTCACCACTTTAGCACATTCTTACACCCATTCCCTATTTCCCTATATACTACCTTCTTTTGCTGTATCCGTCACCTTCAGGGCTACACCTATATGCTAACATCATCCAGGGTAAGTCTGACTTTGTGCCTGCCTAGCATCCAGTATTGACAACAGGTTGTTAGGTCCTTAATGAGTATGTCATCAGTCCCCTTTTGTATTTTTTTTTACCTCCATGCTATCTGCACACATGTTTCATCATGCATCATACTAAGTCATTTTTGCAACTACTTGGCATACAGTAGGTACACTCCATTCCTTACAACACTCATACATAAGCATAAACCTCATAATATATTCTTCTTATAGTATAAGCATATGCACAATTGTTTTTTTTCTTTTGGTTTCTCCAATCAGCCTAGGTATTACATTTTGATATATCTCCCTCATTAGAATAGGCCCCCTTTTTTTTTTTAAGCATGTCTCCAGCCTTAAATACAATATCTCCAATCTTTCTTTATATTTTGTATTTCGTTGCCTCATGCTAACTCTGTCTTGCAGGGAAATCTGCAAAGAGTGTTATTCCTTTCTTTAGCCTAGAAGTTATAATTTCTATTTCAATTTCAGAATGAATTGTAATAAGCTAGATACTTAATGAAAGCTTTACATTTCCAGCCTTAGATTAGAATGAATGAGCATTGTAAATATCATGAATTGCTTGTTTTTCATGCATTTTTGCCTTTATTTCTCAAATTCTCACAAATGGAAACACGAATGGCACGTGCATCACTTCGTAAGAGGTAAATCAATCCTAAATTGATGATCCACATCAATGGCCATAGTCAGGGTGTGAACAAAACTTAGGATTTTTATCTTTTACGAAGTAACACTGGATCCACACTGGATCCATTTTCAAAACTCATCATGTTTCCTTAAATATTTTCTTCTTTTATCAGAATTTAACTTAAAATTAACTCAAAATATATACCAATGGCCATAGTCAGGGTATATTGAGAGTTAATTTTGTTTTAAATTCTATAAAAGCACCAAATGTGTTTCATTCTTCTCTTGAATTTAAATATAGATTATTATATAATACATTCAATGACCATAGTCAAGGATGTATTATATCTTCAATCTTGTTTTAATTCATTTAAAGAATGGAATGGCTTTTCAAAATCCAATTTCAAAGATTCTTTAAATTCATTCATCATTTAGGATAGAATTGCATCATATTTCTGAAATTCCCTTTTTTTCAAAAACTCCAAGTAATGTAAATATCTTCCTGAATCTATCTTCAAATCCGATTCATTCTTTCATTTTTCAAAATTCTATTTCATTTTCAAAATCTCAAAGTTCAATTTAACTTTGAGATTTCAAATTCATTTTATATTCCAATTCAAATCAGATTTCAAAGTTCAAATTGACTTTGAAATTTCAAATTCATTTTCAAAAGCTCTAATCAAACTCAAAGTTTAATTTAACTTTGAGATTCTTGATTCATTTTTTTCTAAATTTAAAATTCAAACTTCAAATCCAAGATCCAAATTGATTTTGGGATTCATCTGTATATTCAAAATTCATTTTCCAAGTTCAAATCTAACTTGGAAGTTTTTTACTCACCTTCTGAATATAAACTCTAAATCCATTTTAGGATCCAATATTCAACACAGTATTCAACCCTCATATTGGATCTCAGACTTCAGATCCAATTTCCTTATAAGATCCAGAATCCAATTTCACATTTGGATCTCAGACTTCAGATCCAAATCCATCTTAGGGTCCAGAGTCCAACTCTACATTTGATCTCAGATTTAAGATCCAGTTCCATTTTAGGATCCAGAATCCAATTCTACTTTGGATCTCAGATTCCATATCCAAAATCCATTTTAGGATCCAGAACCCAGTTCTACTTTGGATCTTAGACTTCAGATCCAAATTCCCTTTAGGATCCAGAATTCAATTCCATCCTGGATCTCAGATTTTATATCCAAATTCTATTTTAAAACCCAGATCCAGTTCCATCTCAGATATCAGATCAAGATTCCATTTCAAATCTAAATTCATCTTCTATTTTCAAAAGCCAATATTATTTCTCAAATCTGAATTCAAAATTCAAATTCCTACATTGAATTCAAAATCGACCCTTGAAAATCGATTCTAAATTCAAAAGGTCCATTATGACTTTGAAAGTCTCAATTCTAAATTCCTCTTTCCACAGATTTATCCCTCCTAAATCTAAGTCCAAAATTCAAAGTCCATTTCAGACTTTAAAATTTCCTTTCTCTTTCCTTTTATCTCACCTTCAAATCATCCTTTTCCAAAAATCGAAAATTTACTTTTCCAACTCTGATTTACTTCAAAGACTTAGAACTTCTCTGATCTATCTCAAGTTCTAAGTTAGATTCAAACATTTCTTCACTCCCTTACCAAATTCATCTCAGACATACTTGGAAATTTCCAAATCAAATTTCAAAAGAGCATACATCCTTGCATTGCACAAACATGATTCTTTGTGCATTTAGAGTTAGAATAAATTCTTAGATTATATTTAGGCAAAGCAAAAGGCATATATTCGATCCTTGGTTCGATTACCCCTGGTAAAGGCGCCAGGAATGGTCGAACCTTGTACCGACGAGCGAATCCCGTCTCTCCATTTTTCCCGCAATATTTTAAAAAACGGAGGCGAGTAATTTTCTAAATATTTTCAAATAAAGGTCAAGTGAAAACCCGCAAAAGAGTTCCTCTTCTCTTTCTTTCTCTTCTTTTCTCTTCTCTCTTTCTTTTCTTTCTTTTACTTTTCTCCCTTAAAAAGGAGGAAAATAAGAGGTTAGAAAAGGAAAAGAGAAGGAAGAGAGAGAAACCAACAAGAGAGGAAAAATTTTGCGATGATTACACCTTTAAATTTGGAAAGCTAGCTTTTCAATAATGGGAAGCGAGATTCCATGTTTGCCTCAAGTTTTTTTTACCAAAAAATAAAAAAAATACTACTTTGCTTGTATGATCCCAATAATTTTTGTTCTCCTTATATGATGCCCTTAGTCCCTATCCAATATTGCATGTTGTTTTCTTTTTCCTACTTTGCTTGTGTTGATTTTTCTTTTGTGTTAAATGCTTGCATGCATTAGTTAAAATGGTTGCAAGAGGAATATCAATTATGAATTTTTCTTGATGTATCATTTATTAAATGCTTGCAACAAGATGCATTTGTTAATTATTATTTATTAAATGGTTGCATTTGCATATATGATTTACTTTTGAGATTAAAACATCAGCTTTAATGTTATCTTCTCTTCCCCGCCTTCCGCTGGACAAGCATAATCGAGCTGAGCCCGGCTAGCACCAAGCTCAACTCAGTTAACTCACAGCATGAGCCCAGTTTAGCCCAGTCGACTTGAACCAGGTTCAGGTTCAGCCCCTGTGACATGAACATTGCTTATTTTATTTATTTTTATATGCTTGCATTGTTTCTTTTACATTGAGATAAAGATACTTTAGCGCACCACATTGGCACAATGAACGCGGCATGCACATTAAGGCATGAGCCCTTGATAACCTATGCTCAGAATTGTCATTGAGTCTGACCATCTTCGAGGTAGGGGAAAGTTGCATACAAGACAATGGCAGGACAATTCTAAAACATGTGTATAAGCATATATAATATATACATATACGCTTTTTACTCAAGGATGCAGTTTTGTGATTCCTTATCCATTTACCTTTATGTCATTTACTTTATCGCTGTGCTATTACGTGCACAGGCTACTGCTTACGCATTTATTTAGCAGAGGTACAGTTTTATACCTTGTGCACTGCTTACATAATTTATTTAATTTGAAGTATGGTTTCACACATCGAGTCTTGCTTTATGTCATTTATTTTTCCATCGCGTTGTTACATGCATAGGCCACTGCTTATGCATTTATTTAGCCGAGGTGCGGTTTCGTACCTCGTGTATTGCTTATGCATTTTTTTAGCCGATATGTGATTTCGTACATCATGCATTGCTTATGTAATTTATTTAATCGATATATGGTTTTGTACTTCATGCACTACTTATACAATTTATTTAGCTCGATGTATGGTTTCGCACATCGAGTTTTGCTTTATGTCATTTAAATTGTCGTCGTGCTGTAATGTGCACAAGCTTATGTTTGATATACATGCACTACCCCACCGTGTTGTAATATGCATAGGCTTATATTTGATATACATGTACTACGCCACGACATTGTAATGTGCACAAGCTTATGTTTTGATATACATGTACTACGCCGCTGCACTGTAATATGGATAGACTTATGCTTGCTTTTAAATAAGCAGATTTGCGCATGCTCGCCCAGTCTTTTAATAAAAGGAATTTCATGTAATATTTTAATGTTTGAAATATTCATTTTTTCCAAAAGCAAAAATGGATATCTAGTGGTTGCCTATTTGCAATCAGATCTTTTTTTCAACCCTGCATAACCTTAAGAGGTACGTATGGTCTTTTATTATGATATCCGAATGACTCAGATATCCTCGGCCTAGAGCACGAGACTTGAGATTTCAAAAGAATGTTAGGGTTTTTTTCTAAGAAATCGATACCTCTTTTATCGTAGTGGTACTATCAGACATGCGCGACATGTTAGTACTATGATGATCAGATAAGAGGTTTATGGTGACCACGTAGCGTGCAATTTCCCAATGATAAAATGAAATCATATAAATGATGATAAATAGAACTTTGAGATTTCTAAATAATGTTGGGGTTTCTTTATGAGAAATCGATAGCCTCTCATCATAATGGTACTATCAGACATGCACAATATATTAGTACTACGATGATTGGATTATAGGTTTATGGTAACCTCATAGCGTGCAAATGCATAATAATGAAAAGAAAATCACATAAATGGTGGTCATCACCTTTACATGTAAGATGCTCAAGTTGGTTTGAAAGCTAGAGCATATAGAATAAGTCGTCAGTTAAATAGAACCTTATATACCCATTCGTCGTTATGGTTTCGTCAAAAAAGAGGATAGGATGATACAAAAACTTTGATGGACAAGTTGTTAACAACTACCTTGAGCAAATGACTTGGTGTCCCCAGTCATCAGAGTTAGGAGATTAGGCTACCAAAAATTATCTTAGGTGGTAGGTCGTAATTACTTATGCAGAAGTATAGATGCATCCCCTTGAACGAGTAACCTCTGAGAAATTCTCTCTCGGTCATTGGTTGTTTTCTTAGAAGAAAACTCAACTAGTTCTTTGGGGTATCAAAATACATATCATAACAAACTTCCGAGAAGTCTTAGTTGTTTATACGTTTCTCCTATGCTCACCTTCAAGACAATTTAATATTGAAACAAAGTTATCATGTTCATTTTACTTATTTTGACTTGCACACTGTGAAAGAAACAACGTATATGTTAGTTTGGTTCTGAATTCTGTGAGCATGCACATTTTGTTTATTCTGAACAACACATCACGAAATGAGCAACACATATGTTAGTCTTGTTCTGAATTGTTATATTTATGCACCTACCAATTTTTTATCGATCTGACCCTGTTTTATAAGTATGAGTGATGATTTGGTTGGTACAACAAGCAATGGCATGATGTCGTGATGATATCAAGATAAGACTCTTTCTCTGACGTTTTGCTCTTGAGGATATTTTTGGCATAAGGGTTTCTTTGAAATTCTACTTTTCGTATAAACTGCAAACCCTTGTTTCTAATCTATTTGGTTTTCAATGAATGTACAAAGTTACAAATTCGTTGTGTAAAGGAAAGGTTCGCAAGTAATAAGTCCAAGATCCATTGACTTGTTATTTCAAAACATCATTTTTTGTTGAATTACTATTTAAAACTTTGATAAAAGAATTATTACAAAGCTTTCAAAATTTTCCTAAAAAATTACAAGTCCGAGATTTAGGGGGGCGTTACAAGGTTCCATGTCATTGTCTGGCGTATATGGATGGACATGAACAAACTCATCTTTTAGAACAAACCCAAGGCCCAGCTGCAACTGTTTGAGGATATTGGTTGAGTAGTTAGAGAACATGTGACGAGTATTACTGAACAGTTGAAAAACCTGGTGGTTGTTAGGTGAAGGTTCATGCATCAATGAGATCCCCCACCCGTCCGTTGGGTGGATGAAACTTAACATTTGCAGCCTATACAAGAGAGGATGACATATAGGATACACGCTGCGAGAACATGAGACCTAGTTGTTTCACAAAAGAAGAGAGTTCCAGAGATAAAGGATGGTGCACATGGCTAGGAATTATACAAGACTTGAATGCAACAGGGAAGGTGATCATTGAGATGGCCAAGCTGATTTGGTTGGGGCATAATGTTGGTTTTGGAAGGAAGAGGACCTAGAATGGTGATCCCCACACCTCTTATAGACACCTTTTACGACTTTTAGAGGTTCAATGTTGGTTTCAAATATTGTAAATCTGATTTTTTGGGTAGGAATTTAATAAAATTAACAATGGAGGCAAATGAATCATGGACAGATCTCCCCCTGACTGGCACCCAGTCATGAATGGGTGATTTTGTATACTAAAATTTTAAGCTTTCAATAATTTGGTAGAGGTCTGCATAACCCCAGTTTGACTATAAAAAAATAATAATAGGCTATAAAATATGCAGAATATTATGTTTTTATAAGTGGAGCAACACTACAAACCCATCCACTAAAGCTGCGAACCATATATTATTTTTCACATAGGTGCATCTTCCAAAAAAAAAGTCTTGAATAAAAGTGAAATAAATCACACACACAAGGTATGCACTACTAAGTTACAATGTCATGCACCCATATGTAAAGTAGCTTCTGTATTAGTTTGTGGGTGTAGGTACCATGTCTTTCAGTGGGTCTAGGTTAAAGTTTTAGGGCTTACGTGGACTGGGTTAGAGTTTGGATCAAATTCAAATCGGGTAACAAATTAGGCTTGGTCGGACAAGGTTTGGTAAAAAATCTGGTATGCCAAAACAATGTAACAAAAAAATCCAAAAAATTAAGAGATTAATCTAAACACCTTAAGCTCCAATGGGGTTTGACATAGTGGGGTGGGGCCTTGATTGATAGATGGGCAGTCAAGGTTCGATTCTCATGGGTGTCTTGCCTCTATGCATGGCTAACACATAGCATAAGCCTCGGGGGCCCAAGGTCCTAGCCTCAGAGTTTTACACTGCTGACACAATGACCGTGGGTATGGCTGGCTAAGTTAGTGCAACCGGGTCTTCATGCCACATGCAGTTTCTTCGAGTTATAAATAATAAAAAAAATCTAAAATGTACAAACCAAATTCTAAGGTCAAAGGCTTTAGAATGGGAAAAATAATTTGGACAAGTTTAAAGTCGGAATGAGTTCTCTGCAAATTGAATTGAGTTTAGAGAAAACATACCTAGTTGGTAAAATTTGTATAGATATATGATAAAATAGAGATTTTTTGGAGGTTTGAACTAGGGATCCTAAAAAATCTTCGGTAAAAATTTCAAATCAAAATGACTTACAATTTGGGCTAGGCGACTTCAAAAAGTTTGACGAATTTTAAGCTTCGGCAAAAAACAGGTTTTGGGTAGAGTTGGTTTAGGTAGAGTTTGGGCTTAGACTTGGCTTATGGAAAAGGTTCTAACAGCTTACAAAACTTTGTTTTAGTGTGTTGATGCTTGCTAAAGGTCTGGGTTATTCGGGGTTGGCTAGAGTTTTGCTGAATTGGCTGGGCAAAGTTGAATCCTCCAAGGAATTGACGCAATCAAACTAATCGAACAGAGTTGAATGTTTGTTCTTAGTGCTTAGGCAACTCATACTCAATGAGGATCTAATCACCTCTAATTGACAAATGAGAGCTCTTATAAAGGGTAAAATGATATATATATATATATATATATATATATATATATATATATATATATATATATATAGAGAGAGAGAGAGAGAGAGAGAGAGAGAGAGAGAGAGAGAGAGAGAGAGAGAGAGAGATTATTTATTTTATATCCAATGCACTAAAATGAACTCCTTTTATAGACTAAAGAAGCCCTCACAAAACCTTCCTTGGCTCTTTAATTGGGAGGCCCATATTTTACAAGAATCACTTAGGCTTCCCCAAGCATCTTTTAGAGGGCATTTCAAGGAGTTGAATAACCTTCTTAGAGGTCTTAATAATCTTGGGGGGCCAAGAGGGTGGAACTCACACGTCCTTCCATGACCTTCTAGAGGGGACATCCCTAGTGGGTCTCACTTGCATTCATTGCCTCTATTAACAAGGGCAATCAAGGGTGGATCCCACTGATTGATGTGGCTGTTGGTTGAGGTGATGTGAAGACACTTGGCATAGGTGCTAAGGTAGCTTGTATCAGATAAAGTTTGGATCTTAGGTCTGAATCGACCATACTTTGAACCGTTTGCAAGATTTGAACTCTTGAAGTTGGATCAAGGTTTCTCACAACTTGTCTGCATTAATGTATGGCAGGGAACATAGCATTGCCCATTCAAGGTATTCATGCACAACTCCGATTCCAGACATGCTTCACCACTAGGGCTCTGTTTGGGAGCCCGAAATGGGAGGAACGATGGGGATTCATTGACTTGCCATTTGTCTCGGTTGCTTGGTTTCCTAGTCTCAAGATTGGAGTGGAGTTGGGCGGGCCAATGGAGTATAAAAACATCAGATTTCAACAATGTCCACACGAGGATGTTGCTAAATCCACCAATTTTGTCGCCCCTCCCAACAACAGAAACTAAAAGGAGCTGTTTTTTCAAGTGAAGCCTGATCTAGCTCAGATTATGAATCCACCGATTCTTTTAAGGCTCTTTTTGGGAGCTGGAGATGAGAGAGGAGATGACATTTAATGAGGGTTTAATAAATACCACCTATTGTGAGATAAGACACAAGACTCTGTTTGGGAGAAGGCACTTGGCTGGATTTGCAAGGAGTTGAAAATATTACAAATACTATATTTCAATGGAAATGGTTTTCAAAGGAGTTTTAAACTACTACTACTGTTTGGAAACACTAGCTTCTCCTAATTCCTTATAATGTTTGGAGAGCAATTTAATGTAAAATGGGATTTGATTAGAGTGCCATCAAATTTAATGCATAGAAAAATTAATATTTAATTAAAATCTACGAGGTCTTATTGAAGCATCCACCTTCAACAAAAAAATAAAATGCCTAAAAAACTAGTACTGAATGCATAAGTGCAATTAAAAGTTGAATTGAAATTTTAATTAAATCAATTGAAATATAAAAATTAGGCATCATAAAATAATCAACCAAAAAATAAATATATATACAAGGTAATGAAAGACTACCAAATGGTGAGTATGACCACCTATTTAAACAAGTGATAAAAGGTGTTGAAAAAAAAAATGAGTCAAAATATCATGATAATACAAAATATTTTTGGTAGTTTAAAATGATGATATTATGAAAAATATCGCTACATTTCACGTGTAATATCTTTTACTTGCACAATCACGTTTAGTTAGGTAGGGCTAATATGGACAATTAAAAAATCAACAGTTATTCGGTTTTACACAAACTAACAAAACAAATCAGTCGTAATACCTCGTCCACGTAGAAGGAGCCTAAATTGAGGTTTAATGGGATTTGGGTTTTGCGGATTCTTAGCTCCCTTCGTTTCCTTGCTCCCAGACATCCTTCATTTTTTTTTTAAAGAGTAGTTCAACTCTAATAACCGTCTTCAACACCGTTTCATCTCCTCCGACGCCCTCCTCCCAAACACAACCTCTTGGTGTTGGGAGTGAAGATGGATCATTCCATAACTCCTTTTATCATATCCGAAATCATTTTGAAAATCGATTCAGGCCTCACCTATTCTGACAACATTGGTTTTGGAATACACTTTAGGAATCCGTAACTAGAACTAAAGCGTGCAAATCCAGCCAATAAGACCTTCGTAAGAAACCAAAACGAGCAATGGGCTTCAAACCATTTTTGATGTGAAACTATTATACTCACGATCCAATTGTAGAGTAGATTAAAAAACTATCCGACCCATCTAAACCAAATGAAGGCTTGGAGTGAACTCTACGGTTGGATCGCAGCCTCTTCTTGCATTAAATAAGGCGGGCCTCACAGCATCATCAGGCTTTTAACTCATGAGACATCCTCGTCATTTCCATTTTATAAAAGGAGCACTCCGTAAACTTCTCAGGCAAGGTCCTGCTACCCTACCCTATTTAAGGCCAACAAAGGTTGTCCTTCTGAAAGTCTGTAAAAAATTAGGGTTTTCGTTCCCCCTTCTTAGGGTTTTAGCGTTGAGAAAGGGGTTCGATTTGGGGGTTAAAGAGACGGCGTTTTGCTGTCCGCCTTGACGACTAGTTCGCTATTAGTCTTGGCCCTCTGCGTTTTCCTGTTTCTCTAGGGTTCCTAATCGTTTTTAGGGTTTGCAGTTGTTTTCCTTAGTAGGAGACGATGGCGGTGAAGTACACCAAGGCGGAGAAGAAGGTCATCTATGACAAAAAGCTGTGCCAGTTGCTGGACCAGTACAGCCAGGTGCTCATCGCCGTCGCCGACAATGTGGGGTCGAACCAGCTGCAGAGCATCCGCAGTGGGCTGAGGGGCGACTCCGTCGTCCTCATGGGGAAGAACACGATGATGAAGCGGACGATCCGCCTCCACGCCGAGAGGACCGGCAACAAGGCCTTCCTCAACCTGATCCCCCTCCTCGTCGTGAGTTGCCTCTCTTTTCCCTTTCGTTTTCTCCCTCCGTCTTCTTCTCCTCTTCCTCTTGCCTTTGATATCGCTGGAGTTCCTCTGCTTTGAATGGCGGTGAAAGGATATTCTCAGATTGCTTTGGATCGTTTGCTTTTCTTTTTCTTTTTTGTCGGAAATTAGGGAAATGTTGGGCTTATCTTCACCAAAGGAGATCTGAAGGAGGTCAGCGAAGAGGTTGCCAAGTACAAGGTGAGTTTTTGCATTAAGACCATGTAACTCCATCGTTCTTCCCTTGGCACTGTTGTGGTGTTACATGTTTTCTTTAATTGTATGTTGAAAAATTCATGAGGTCGTCTATATATATGGTTTGGTAGTTAGTGACTAGGGAAAGAATTTGGTTTTTTTTGCTCTGGATCGAACGTAAAGATAAAAAATTACATGCATCATCTGCAGGCCAAACATTTCTTTAGCAAATCACATTGTAGATTGTTGTTTCATGCGTTTCTTGGTGAAATCATGTTAATAAAGGTAGTCCTGAAGTGTTATGGTATGGTAATTGGAGCTGCTGAACGTGACTATATGAAAAATACTTACAATTGGATTATGTCTTCTGGCTAGGGCATTTAACAGCCTGGTTTGCTCCATTTGTGTGTAAAGGAGATGTCAATCTGAGATCTTATTTTGATTTGATACGTCCACCTGGGAGACTAACCTTTGGCTTTCATCTCACTAGGTGTATGTGTATTATTCTACATTTTCCCAAAAGGACATTCGTTCTTTTCTTTTTTCCCTATCGACCATACATGACAAACCATCTGTTCTTTACTCTCCAGGGGATGAAAAATTGGTGGTTTTTTACTGTCGCCTCTTGAAATGATACAGTTTCTTATTCGAATAGAGGCACTTGAGAAGATTAATCCAAATGAGCTGGTTGAATGTTATGGTCTGATCACTTCCTTATCCCATTTATCAGTGAAATTCCTGCTAAATGAAAGCCACGCTCTATCATTCCTTTGAATATATAATGAAAGCCATGCTTTATTATTCCTTTGAATGCACCTGCATGCTTTACATGTGATGGTTGCTAGAGTTGGAATCAGACTAAGAAATTGATTAAGTTGTTTTGGTAGTCAGATGAAAACTAAAGCCTACATAGTAGCATAAAGGGAAAACCAATATGGATGTGTTTATGGGAGTGATACTGGGAACTGATAGGACGAAACCCATTTACTTAATGTTTGTTGCAAAATATTGGCCATTTTCTTGATATGTAAAGACTTTGATAATGTGCTTCCCTTGAACTCATGCACCGAGTTGCTGGACGCTGATTCTGCAAGTTGCGATTCTCAACCTTACAGTTAATATAACAGCATAAAATAAAGTTTAGTTACATTATATATGAAACATAATGCCATAGCTTATGTTAATTTTGTATTATGATTGGGATTAGCTAATAATAATAATTATAATACACATTATATTCTTGCATGATAGCACTGTTAATTAGAAATACTATCAAGTCTTTTCTTTCTGTTGCACTTTTGCCGGACACGGCATTGTTTCTTTGTTGAATGTCACTTTCTTTTTGTTTCATTGGTTGCTGGAAGTTTTGAGAAACCATTTAGGATATGCTCATTGTGAGCATTTTTCTTTCTATTTCTCCTGTTTTTTATTTTTTAAAATTTTCTTTCTTCCATCTTTTTCTTTTTCGTTACCTATTTGTCGACATTTCAGTTTGTTGTTTTGATTAAATGCATCTCTCTCTCTCTCCAATGTACAATGACTAAGGGATTTTTGGAATTTTCAATTAGATATTATGCTTGACTGAATGTTAATTGGACCTTGGTTGTTTCTCTATGAAATTGTGATTATGCAGAAAGGGTTGGGAACCTTGAGAAGTTGGTCTAGACTCCAGATTATGAACCTGTCAGTCATAGAGGGTTTTTATTTGGATCCTGATGGACTCTGTTGCTTCTTTTTTGCCTTCTTTGTGTCCTTTAGCTCTTAATATGTTTCTGGAGGTTGAGTTGTTGTGTTTGTATAACTGCTTCATAATCGTTGATGGTTTGCTTCACATCACAGTGGGTGCTACCCTTTGTCTAGTATTGTATGTGAAGGGGTTGCTTGTGTTCATCCACTTATCCAGAACGATGAGTTAAGTTTGGATCCTTTGTCTAGTATTGTATGTGAAGGGGTTGCTTGTGTTCATCCACTTGTCCAGAAAGATGAGATAAGTTTCGATGACATATTGTGTCTGGATTTCTAAATAAGTCATGTATCCAATGATCCCCTGACTTTTTTTAGTCATTTATATTTTTGATGTTTTTGTATGCTAAAAAAAGGAAGCCAAAGTTCAAGTTCTTTCCCCATTTTTTTAATGACTTACATTCTTTGATATTTGTATGAAGCTAGATTACAAGTTCTTTCTAATTTTTTTTTCACATCTATTTGTTATCAAATTGCATGATGCAGCCCCAGAGGGCTCCTCTCATTTGGTAGGGGGTGACTTGTGAATGTCACCAAGTTGACATGACATCTGACATCATGAGTTCAAAACGTGTAGTGTCCCTTAGTGCAAGGTTGAAGCTGAGTGTACTCCGTGGTAGGTAGACGGGACCTCAAGGGTTTTATCAATTGAGATCCTACTTGTCATGGGGTTGGAAGCGAATGCCCCCATGACGTAGCTTCGGGTAATCATAAACAACAAAAGCAGGCCTTTTAATTGTAAAGGCAAACTTGCAACACATGTGCAAGAGCATAAGCAAGCGTACGCCCATGCACAAGCACAAAAAGAGCAATGAGACAAGGATGCATACAACTTCTTTATAGCAACTTGGAAAAAAAGTACATAGAGAGGGGGGAGAGAGAGGAGCCCGATACACGGGGTTTTTAAGCCAAAGGGCCATGTACAAGCATTGAAGAGTGCTAAAGAGGTATATACATGAGAAACAAAAGGTGAAAGCATGGTGGTTCGAAACATGCTCTCTCGCCTAAGTTGGCTCCATCCTTGATGCCAATTGTTCATGGTAGTCTTTCAAAAGTTGATGCTGGAACATGTGGTTTGCTTTCTCTCAGGTGGCTTCACATTCTGGTAGACCATTTTACTACATTAGGTATTTATTGACTTCGCCAATGTTGTTATTGGAGTGGTTGAGGATGACTTCTGGTTCTTTGATTGGGATGCTGACTGTTGATGGCGTGCACTACGAAATGGGAGCACGTTGAGTCATGCTTCGTTGAGGGTTTCCTTCATCTTCATGGAACGACTTAAGGTTGTACATATGGAAGACCAAATGCACTTGAAAATTTGATGGCAAGTCCAGCCTATACGCTAAGTTTCCAACATATTTGGTTATGTTGAAGGGTCCGTCATACTTGTGAATGAGGTCTCGGCGGTGGCCTCGAAAGATAGTTGTGTGGTCAAGGGTGAGCTTTGCCAATACCTTATCTCCAACACAAAATTCTATTACCCGACGCTTCTCATCCTTTCATTTCTTTATGTGCATGGTTGCCTTATTCAAATATGCCTTTGCCAACTCTGTCTGATTCTGTCAGTTTCTGATGAACTGGTATGCATAAGGAGCTTTGCCATGTCCTAGCGTGACAAAAGAGTGCGCAGTCTTTGAAATGAACTATGGTCGAATGACTCACTCTTTTGGAGATTGTAATTGAATTGTGCAACATCAAGTAAATTAATCCAATCTCTTTAATTATCACTAACAAAATGTCACAGATATTCTTCAAGCATGCTATTCGTTTGCTCATTGGTTTGGAAATGAAAACCTTTGTCCTATCGATCTAAATACTTCTTGCCAAAATTTGTCGGTGAAGCGGGCGACACGATCGTTGACGATGCTCTCGGGGATTCTCCAATACTTAATCACATTCCTCATGAACAACTTTGCAGTATTGGCAACTGAGCAGGTAAAAGGGGTAGGCACGAAGATAGCATACTTTAGAAACCTGTCCACAACCACGCAAATTGAATTTCAATCTTGTGCTTTTGGCAAGCTCACGATAAAGTCCATGGTGGTGCACACTAAGAGACAACTTGGCACTGGTGGAGGCTTCAATAATCCTCTAGGTCTTTGGTTTATGGGCTTGTTTTGCTGACAAATCATACAAGTTCGCATATAAGGGTCCACATCGTTGTGCATTTATGGATAATAGAGCGCACACTCGAACAATGCCAAAGTCCTTTGTTGCCTGGGTGACCCGCCCAGATGGTATCATGGCACTCATGCATTAACCTCTTTCATAGCGTATCCTGCTGTGAAATACGCTATGAAATATGCAGACGATCTCCCGTGGAGCAGGACAAATCGTGATCCAACCAAAATCTCTACGTCCTTCCTTTTTTTGTCAACGTGATCAGTTGTTGGGCCGTTGGATCATTCCTCAAAGCTTCTCGAACCTGCTTGAGGTCACTCATTGGTTTTCTAACGTTACCGTCTCAAGCGAGCTCTACTGCAAGTTTCGCCTTCCTACTCAAAGCGTCAACAACAACATTGGTCTAGCGAGGCTTGTACTGAAGGGCCATAATAAATTTTGCTAAAAAACCTTGCCAGCAGGCTTGTCTTGGACTTAGCTTCTTTTGAGTCTAAAAGTGGCTTGATGCACTGTTGTCAGTGTGCACAACAAATTGCGACCCCAAAAGATAGTGTCTCCATGTGTGAAGACAATTCTCAACTGCTAACATTTCAATCTCGTGCATGGTGTATTGACGCTCGATTGTCATTCAGCTTGTGGCTGTCAAATGCAATAAGTTGTCCTTCCTAGAGCAACACCCCTTCAATCGCGAAGTCAGACACGTCGGTCTTTACTTCAAATGGTTGCTGACAATCTGCCAACCTTAACACGTTCATCTGTCAGGGCGCACTTTAACTTCTTAAAAGTTTCCTGACACATTACACCATAGCCATGACCTGTCTTTCTTTAGTAAATCAGTGATCGGGGCGACGATTTGAGTATACCCTTTGATGAATCAATGATGGTAATTGGCAAGTTCCAAGAAAGAACCTAATTCAGGAACCTTAGGAGGAGGCTCCCACGCTTGAATAGTTTCAATCTTCTTATGGTCCGTTTTGAATCAGCCTCCTCCCACAATATGGCCAAGGAAGTGAACTTCTTAACTTTTTCACTTAATGTACAACTTGTGATCCTTCAGGTTTGAAACATAATTTAAAGGTGTTGAATATACACTCATTTGGAGTTGTTGTACACCACTGTCATCCAAGTAAATGACAACAAACTTATCAAGGTGCGAGTAGAAAATCTTGTCCATCAAGGTTGAGAAGGTTGCAAGTGCATTCGTCAAGCCGAATGGCATAACAAGAAATTTGAATGCCCTATAACGTGTTACACAAGTGGTTTTTGCTTCGTCCCGTGCAACAACTATTGCCAATAACCTGATTACAGGCCCAACTTAGAGAAGAGTTTAGCCTTTTCAAGCTAATTAAATAAGTCCACGATCAAAGGAAACATATACTTGTTTTTCACCATCATTTTATTCAATGCCCTGTAGTCGACTTGTAATGAAATATGCGGAAAAGCAAAGAGTGCATTAAGCACTTACAACATCCACTAATGAACAAACAAAAGGGCAAACACCCAAACCCACAAGAGACAACACAACATAAAAATATAAATGTCTCTTATTGAAAAGAGAGAGAGCTCTCAAGAGTGAAGAATACAAGAGGGGTTCACCCCTATTTATACATAAAAGAAGGAGAGGAGGAGTGGCCTTATGGCCTTAAAGAAGAGCCACCTAGGGGCTCCCATGGAGTCGTTGGGAGCCCCCAACGGTCACAAATGTGATCGTTGGGGGCCCCATCGACTCTATGGTGGGGCCCCTTTTAGGTGGGCAAAAATACAAAAAATAAAAAGTAAAAAGAAAAAAAGAATTTGCAAAAAATAAAGAAAAGAAAAACAAGTACCCATATCAGGTACTTGTGAAATGACTAAAATACCCCTATTGGGTATTTTAGATAATACATATATATATATATATATATGTATATAAACATATACATATATATGAATTACATATATTTTAACACCCTCCCTCAAGCTTTACGGGGATATAACCGAAAGCTTGTTAAGGAGAAACAAAAAAATGAGGAGCAGCAAGGGCCTTAGTGAATAAGTCCGCCAACTGGTACTCAGATGTAACGTAAGGTAGTGCTATGGTTCCTCTCAGGTATTCATCACGTTCGTAATGACATTCCATCTCAATATGCTTAGTACGCTCATGGAAGATGTGATTGCTTGTAATATAAATTGCACTTTTGTTATCACAACACATCTTCGAAGGAGTAAAGATGACAATGCCCATATCACTGAGAAGACTTCTTTGCCATACAAGTTCCATGGTTGTGGTGGCCATAGCATGATATTCCGCTTCCGTTGAGGACAATGATACTTTGTGCTGCTTCTTGCATCTCCAAGAAATCATAGAGTCACCTAAGAAAACACAAAATCCCGTAGTTGAGACTCGGTCATTGGGATTTCCTCCCCAATTAGCATCAGTATAAGCAATTAAATCAAGTGATGAGGAGGAAAGAAAAACTCCCTTAGTTATGATGTTTTTGATATATCTGACGATCCTTAAGACTGCACTCATGTGCATTGTTGTAGGTGTATGTTGAAACTGACTGACAGAGTGGACAGCATGAGCTATTTCTGGCCGAGTAATGGATAAGTAGGTTAGAGACCCAACAAGTTGCCGGTAGGGAGTAGGATCCTCGAGATGTGTTCCATCTTCCAACCTTAATTTTGCATTGATGACTTCAGGGGTTTCTGTCTTATTATCATCAGAGATACCAGATTTGGAACAAATGTCAGCAACCAGTTTCATCTGAGAGAGAATGTACCCTCGCGGAGAGTACGCCACTTCAATCCCTAAAAAGTATCTTAAGAAACCAAGATCAGACATGTTAAAATGTTCTTTTAAAACTTTCTTAATATCATAAATTCCTTGCTCATCACTTCCAGTGATGATCATATCATTAACATAAAGTAGTAAAATAACTGCTGAAGACCCTGCACTTTTCACAAACAAAGCAGTGTCAGTATAACATGAACGAAAATTCAAACTTGTCATTACATTACTAAATCTATCATGCCAAGCCTTTTGGGCTTGTTTTAAACCATATAATGCCTTTTTAAGTTTGAGAATTTTATTTTTACCAATACATACTCCTGGTGGGGGATCCATGTAAACTTCTTCATTTAATTCGCCATTTAGAAATGCATTCTTAACATCTAGTTGATAGATAGGCCATTTTTTCACAGACGCAATGACAATAAGAGTCCCAACAGGTGCGAAGGTTTCTTCGTAATCTATACCATATTCTTGAGCATATCCTTTAGCAACTAACCGGGCTTTATAACGTTCTAATGAACCATCACTCTTAGTTTTAATTTTGAAGACCCATTTACATCCAATAGATTTCTTTCTAGTGGGTAATGAAGTTATTTCCCAAATTTTTGCCTTCTCAAGGGCACTAAGCTTTAAGCTCATGGCTTCAACCCATTGGAGAATGTTTTTTGCCTCATTATAGTGTGATGGTTCATGAAATGAGTGCAACGCAATTAGACACGCTCTATACCTTGGAGTTAGGGACTCATAGGAAACAAACCTATTAGGAGGATTGGAGATCCGACCGGATCTCTTTAAGGAGGTTTCTTCTATGTTGGATCCTTGAGAGTATTTTTCTAAGGCGCTCATTTGAGTTTGTTGACCACGCCTAACATAGGTTTGGATTGGTCTATCACTTTCATCTACAACATTGTCAAGAGGAATATCCTCTAGGTCATTCAAAGACTCATTAGAGATTTCCTCTTCTTGAGGAGTCTCATCTTCTTGAGATAGAAGATCAAATAAAAAAGCATATTCACTTTCGTCAATATCTTAATTTTCATAAAACCATTTTCATTTTCCAAAAAGGTTACATCTTTGGATACATATAGTTTCTTATTTTTCAAGTCAAAACATCTAAAGCCCTTTTGATTTTTTCCATATCCCAAGAAAACACATTCAATAGCTTTAGGAGATAATTTGTCCCGTTTATGTGTAAGGACAAAACATTTACATCCAAAAATTCTTAATCTATTGAAATCGGGTGTTCATTCAAATAGTTTTTCATACGGAGATGTATTTTGTAAGGATGAAGATATCATTCTATTTATTAAGTAAGTTGAGGTTAAGGCCGCTTCGGCCCAAAAACTCTTCGGAATTTCTTTGGAAATAAGGAGTGTCCTAGTGGTTTCCATGATGTGTCTATGCTTTCTTTCGGCTAAGCCGTTTTGTTGAGGAGTCCTAGGACATGATCTTTGATGACAAATTCCATTTACTTCTAAATAATTTTGAAATTCATTTGATAAATATTCTTCACCCGAATCGGATCTAAGAGTAGAGATATTACTTAAAAATTGATTTTTAACTATCATATGAATTTTTTTGAAGAAGTCAAAGACTTCGGATTTTAAATTGAGAAAGTAGATGATCCATACATACCTAGTGTAGTCATCAATGAAAGTAACGTAATAGGAGTACCCTTCTTTAGACATAACCGGGGAAGAACCCCAAATGTCCGAATGGACTAACTCAAAAGGTCTTTTGGACACAAAAGTTCGGTTTGGAAAATGAGTAGATTTCATTTTGCCAAAAATGCAATTCTTGCAAATAAATTGTTTCTCATTACAAAATTTCTTTTCAAATGGAAAGGGTACATTTTTGAGAAACTTGGATGTCCAAGTCTTTGATGCCAAATTTCAATATTTTTATCTTGGACATGGTTACAAAAAGAGTTAGTGGGGAGTTTCAAGTTGCTCATGTAATAGAGATCTCTCCTCCTATGGCCTTGCCCAATCTGCTTCCCGGACCAGAGATCCCGTATAGAGCAATCCTTAGTTGAGGAGATTTCACATCCATGATCACATATTTGAGCAACAAAGAGGAGGTTTAAATTAAGTTGAGGTACAACTCTCACGTTTGGCACAAAGAAATCTTTTGAAAAGTTTAAAGTTCCAAAACTTTTTACTTGTAAAGATGTACCATCGGCAATTGAAACATAGGAGTTTTTATAATTATTATACAAATCGGAAAGCTCATTTTCAAGTGGGGTCATATGAAAAGAAGCTCCAGAGTCAAGGATCCAAGAAGACATACCTGGAGGAGAGGAAGAAGCTATGGCGGCACCCGAGGTTGATGGTATCTTGAGTAGAGTTTGTAGTGCTTCCGATAGTTGAGCAAGAGAAAAAGATTCCTTCCCTTTGATGGTTTCTTCTTTCTTTTGAATAGCTTCTTCAACGGAAGCAACCTTATTTTTAGGCCCTTCATTCAACTTAGGGCAATTAGGTCTTATATGACCCGACTCTTGACAATGATGGCAAATGGCTTTTCTATAGTTGCCATTATAGTTATTTTGCCTTCCAAAATGTGGAGGTTTGTAAGCTTTCATATGGTTGCCGGGTTTTTATACGGCCAAGACATCATCTCCTCCTTTAATCATGCCAAGACGAGTTTCTTCTTGGTATATTTCGGCAATGGCATCTTCCAAGGGAAGAGGCTTAGATCTATGTAGGAGGGAAGATCTAACTTGTTCATATTCGGGCCTAAGCCCATGTAAAAATTGGAAAAAGTGCTCTTTTACCATTTGTTCTCTCCTTAATTCCACATCCACACTAGAAACCCATTTTGGTTCTAGTAAAGATAGTTCATCCTAGGGGACCAAGAGTGCTAAAGTAATCCCTTACACTCATTTCTCCTTGCTTGATAGTCCAGATTTTTTCTTGAAGAATTGGCGAGCAAGGTCTTTTTGAGTAAACATACCTTTCATAAAGAACCATGCTTCATTAGCCATCCAAAACTTGGCAATGTTGACGCAAATCTTGAGCTCCACATTGTTCATGAACCAAGCAAGAATCTTGACATGCTTACTTTCCCAATTTTCCACTTTAGATTGGTGATCTTCAATGGCCTTCATGCGGGCATTTCCTTCAAGAGCTTTTTCTTGATCACCATCTATCTTAGTTAGTTGGAGTTGTGGTTCCGGAATGGTGCCTATAACGTATCCCCAAAGTTTTTTACCTTTGAGGTTATTCTCCATGGCGGCGGCCCACATCATGTAGTTAGAGCCATTGAGCTTGAAGGAGAGATCAATCTTTTGTTCTCCTTCCATTTTAATCACTCACAAGAGGATAAATGAAGAGAGCTACAACAAGAAAAAAATATAGCTACACAACTAGCTATATTAAGAAGAAGAGCATACACAAGGCTATGATACCATGTAATGAAATATGCAGAAAAGCAAAGAGTGCATTAAGCACTTACAATATCCACTAATGAACAAACAAAAGGGCAAACACCCAAACCCACAAGAGACAACACAACATAAAAATATAAATGTCTCTTATTGAAAAGAGAGAGAGCTCTCAAGAGTGAAGAATACAAGAGGGGTTCACCCCTATTTATACACAAAAGGAGAGAAGGAGTGGCCTTATGGCCTTAAAAGAAGAGCCACCTAGGGGCTCCCATGGAGTCGTTGGGAGCCCCCAACGGTCACAAATGTGACCGTTGGGGGCCCCATCGACTCCATGGTGGGCCCCCTTTTAGGTGGGCAAAAATACAAAAAATAAAAAGTAAAAAGAAAAAAAGAATTTGCAAAAAATAAAGAAAAGAAAAACAAGTACCCCTATCGGGTACTTGTGAAATGACTAAAATAATACATATATATATATATATGTATATAAACATATACATATATTTTAACACGACTCACATACGCTTCGACACATCATGCTTTGCTTGAAATAGCACAAGCGCTCCAAAGGGAGCTTTGGACGGTTGGATGATCCATGCTTTGAGTATGTCATCTAATCTCTCGTGGGGTTCTTGCAGCTTAGGAATTGCCATACGGTATGGAGCCATGGCGGGTGGTCGTGCACCTGACACTAACTCAATCTGATGGTCTACCTCATGCCTCAAAGGTAGCTTCTTCGGTAGTTCGGCAGACAACATCATCGAACTCCTTCAATACAAGCAATAGGGCTCTTGAGACATCAACGACTTTCCCTGCTTCATCCGTTGGTTGGATCATGACGAAAAAAGTTTCATCACCACTTTTCATGCCTCTCTTCAATTAGACTGTGGACACCAAGTGCTCGCCCGTTTTCTTTGCAGCTAGCGTGATAACTATGCAGGGTTGATTCTCACCTTCAAAGTTGACAACGTTAAGGTGAGACTTTGACATTGCCTTCTTATTTCTCAAAAGTTCTTTTTCAAGGATGACTTTGAAATCATCCATTGGTGCGATTGACAATGTGGTCCTTCTTGACCAGTTATTGATTCACACTGGCGCGTTACAAATAACACCGTAGATCACCCTTGTTTCAGAGTTAACCTCTTTCTTGAGACTCTCCTTCTTTTTCCATTGTAGTCTCTAACGTTCTGATTCTTTATGAGGGATGAAATTATATGTAATCTCTAACATTCTGATTCTTCATTAGAGATGAAATTATGCGTAGCACATGTATCTACCAACACCTTGGTGAGTCTTCCATTGAGCAGAAGTTACAAGTACATCAGTTCTTTGCATACAATAGTTGTCACCTTCATTGCATTCATCATTTGCATTGCCCTAACAGTTGGCACCTATGCAGGTTGATTAACTTTCTTACCCTGAACGACATTCGTTGCTCGGGGCACGCAGTTATCTCCATTTCCTTGACCATGATTCTTGTTGGGACACATATTGGCTCAGTGATCGCCATGGCAGATACGACAATCACGACGACGATAGCTGACCTCTTGAAAGTTGTTTCTGTTCTGATTGTTATTATTATTCTGGCCATTCTGTTGACCTTGATTCCACTGGTTCCCACGTTCAACATTCTACCCATTGTCATTCCTTCTATTATTATTGTTATGGTCATTTTCATGTCCATCTAGAAATGTCGTGTTGTTTCTATCGAGCTTGTATTGAAGGAGTTCGATGATGTTGTCCTTAACAGCAAACATTGCAACAAAAGTTGGAGGATCATGCCGGATGAGTTCTTTGGCTGCCCACCCCTGCAATCCATGATTGGAGTAGAACCGATTTTCATCAATCATGTCCTTGATGTCCAACATCACCGAAGTGAACGCCTTGACATGGTCATGAACTAATCCTGTATATTTCAATGCCAGCAACCTATTTGTGGGCCAATTTTTCTTCATTTTTGGGCAAAAAAAAGGTCACGTAGCTCTTTCTTAAGGTCCTCCCATGAGTCTACCACGACAAGCGCACACCGAACATTGCCTAAAGTCTCCACCAAAGAGTCGTTTCATCCGCAAAGTGCATCGTTGTGGTGCACAACCTATCTGCCTCTTCCTCCACCCTAGCTGCATCAAGATAATGTTCGATTTGGTAAATAGAGTTCTTGAGGTCTCTCGAGTTTCGATTGCCCCTATACTTTGCATGCTTAGGTAGCTTGATACGTGACCTATTCACATGCGCCCCAACTCTATCAGTTGGGGCAGTCCTGTTGCTGCAACTTATTATTCTTTAGTCCAACGGCATCTATTTCTGCAGTTATGAAGTTGGACTGTCTTGATCTCCAGGTTGAGATCCGTAAAAGCAACACAAGTCCCATTAAGCTACTTTTCTGTGTTGGTCATTGTCTCTGTCAGTTCTGCGATATCACGTGCAATAGTTGATACACTGTCATCGGCCATGAACTCTTGAAGAGAAACCATACTACTTGAAGGAGTCATGATATATTTCTTCTGCGTCATTGTCAATCCAAACGTCGACAAGGCTATGGTACCAACTTGTCACCGTCTTAGAAGCGAAGACCCCCACGACGTGGCTTCAGATAGTTACAAACATGTAGGCCTTTTAAGCCTGCAGGAAAACTTGCAACACACGCTGAGGAGCGAAAGCAAAAGTACGCACAAAGAGTCCAAGGAGGCAAGGATGCATAAAACTTTTTTCTAGCAACTTGTAAGCAAAGTACATCGAGAGGTCTTAAGTCAAAGGGCCATATATAAGCACTGGAGAGTGCCAAAGAAGTATATACATGAGAAACAAAAAGGTAAAAACATGGCGGTCCAAAACACTGCCAATGTGCAGTCATTGATAGGGCGTTTCCCTTGGCCTAGCAAAAAAAAAATTAATAATAATAAAATTGCATGATGCGTGCCTGGCAGATGGTTTAAGATATTGGGTTCTAGTTTTGCCTGGTATGTCTGGACTCGGTTCGTTATTTGAGTTTTGTGTAGTTATTGATATTTAGTTTTCTGAAGCAAATCCTCCTCAGCATGAGTATGCTCTGGACATGCTAGAGGGAGTGTCTGTTACATGCTTTGTTGTTCATTTCCCTTTTACTGAATCTAGTTAACTTGTTGCTGTAACTCTGCTTCGTTATTGATTTTGCACTCTTGATCTACCACCATGTGCAATTTTATTTTGAAAATTCATTACATTGAAACATGTACTTACGGCTTCTTCCGATTCATCAGGTCGGGGCACCGGCCCGTGTTGGGCTTGTTGCTCCCATTGATGTGATCGTGCCTCCTGGCAACACTGGCTTGGATCCTTCTCAGACATCTTTCTTCCAGGTTATCAATCTGTCTGAACTCATACTTACGATCTAAATTTTATGCATAATCTTGCCAACAAGTGTATTTGTGTAGGTGCTGAATATCCCTACCAAGATTAACAAGGGTACAGTCGAAATTATCACACCGGTGGAGCTGATCAAGAAGGGTGACAAAGTGGGTTCGTCTGAGGCAGCTCTGTTGGCGAAGCTAGGCATAAGGCCATTTTCTTATGGTCTCGTTGTGCTCTCTGTTTATGACAATGGTTCTGTTTTTACCCCTGAAGTTCTGGATCTAACTGAGGATGACCTCATGGAGAAGTTTGCTGCTGGTGTTTCAATGGTGACGGCATTGTCGTTGGCCCTTTCTTATCCAACTCTTGCGGCTGCACCACATTTGTTTGCGAATGCTTATAAGAATGTTGTGGCTGTCGCTCTTGCAACAGAGTACTCCTTCCCTCATGCTGAGAAGGTGAAGGAATATTTGAAGGTATGCAACAGTTCCCCGTGTAGAATTGAATTTCTAGTGGCTTTGTAAGTTTTTAAACAAATAAATTTATATTTTTTATCTGATGATGTTTCAGGATCCAAGCAAATTTGCTGTGGCTGCTGCCCCTGTTGCTGAAACTGCAGCTGCTCCTGCTGCTGCTGCTGCCAAAGAGGAAGAGAAGAAAGAGGAACCAGCTGAGGAATCGGATGATGATATGGGTTTTAGTTTGTTTGATTAGGATGGCTTAATACCCCGTTTAGTTGACATTAGTTTTGAGTTTTCCCCCCCAAATCCCGCATATTTTTGAATTTTTGTCAGTTTGAATTTCCTGGATATGCTTTTGTGAGCTTATACAGTTGCTTTTATTGACTTCATGGGTTCAAACTTCAATGTTATTTTTGCTCCAATCATTGTTCTTGCTTAGTACCTTTGACCCTGGCGTAACTTTGTCTACACCAATACGAATGATACATCCATGTGAGCTCGGAACTAGTTGGATGCAGACTTGAACAATGGCAAATACTGACCCGGTTTGTTTTAGAACTTCAACGAGCCTACCAAAAAAATTTAGCGATTTGGTGATTTTTTTATTAATATTTTAAAGAAGAAACCAACCCGAGAATCGCAAACTATCCCATGTGATTTAGGTATCAAAAGCATGGTCAATGTGAAGATAAACCCTTGATGACTGGGCTCCAAGGCCGATACCATATCCGATTAGACTAATTGGATGTTGGTTAAACTGATTTGAATCCAGATTCAGATTTGGATGGTGAAATCTCAGATCTGATCTGCCTGTAAATGGATTTGGATATCCTTTAAATTTGGGTATTTGTCAATTTCGTAGCAAAAAATCTAAACCATATCCACATCTGATTGTAATTGGATATAGTTCTGACTTGCCAAATGCAGCTAATCGGAATCCAATTTGGTTGGATATTGGATAAAATCCGATTCATTGACATCCATAGTCTGGTCCCTAGTAAATAAAAACATGTAAAGGGCCCGATCTAAAAAAGAAAAACGAACAAAATAAGTTTTCAACTATTGGTGTTCCTTTCCGAGGACCACAGATATTTTTGGTCTTACAAATTTATCACCACTGACATAATTTTGTAAATATTTTAGCCACTTCGATATCTTTGCATTTTTTAAAAAAAAAAAATTAAATTACGAGGCATTTCTCTTTCAGGGTCCCCTCCCAAGTCTCAACATTTAGGTCATCCTCTCATAACGGATAAGAATCGAATACGTGGGGGACCTTGGGATCCGTGAAACGTAGATGGAGAAAAGATGAACGGCTTTAAACAGTCGACATGTTACCCAGTAGAAGTGCGACACGTGCTGCTGGAAAATTGAAAAGTTTAGGTCAGTCACACACTTAAGGTCGAAAATATGTACCTCTCGGACCCGACAGGGGGTCGAGCTCCCCAAGTTTCCAACTGGAAGGTGCCACGTGAGATGATCGCCACGTGGAGACAATCCATATGATGCCACGTGAGAGAGGCTGGCCGATGGGGATGGGGTTTGGTCAGTTGAGCGTGTCAGTCCCGCGCCCACCCCGCGTTTTAGTAGGTCCGAGTCCAGGATCCAGATTGGCCCGACCCCACGTGCCTATGGAGAGGTCCTGACTTCGGTGGGTGGGTCCCGCACGTATTTTTTGTAAAGAGTGACATGGTAAACGGCCAGCACGTTGATTGCTTAATCAAATTAGTCGGCGTTTAAGGTCAAAGAAAGGAATTTTCTTTTTAATACGTCTGCCCGCTTCCTGCCAACATTCCACCTACGGATTGAGATCCTTATCCACACCACGCAGAAGCTTCCGTCCCAATGACCAGAATACCCTCATCCTAAGAACTAAGTTTACAGGCATACTACTCAACCAAATGACTCGGCAGTCTCACTGAGTCACGAGCACAAGTTGGCCCGTGACTCAGTCCGAAACTCCCGCCTTTCATCCCTGAGTACTTGTGGATGATGTGCGGTCCTGCACACACACACCCTGGATTTGTGTGCGTAAAATGGGTCTCATCCATATCCGATCCGATCCGACCACCTAGATGAATGCATGTAACAAGATTCAGGTCCACACAGCACAACAGTACCCTGCAGCCAGTGGTGTTAGAAAGCTTGTCCACCGGAGCTCTAACCCTGTTCAGTTCTTTTTTTTTTCGCTTTTTTAGGGTACGTTTATGTGTCACGGAAAATGGGCATTTTTGCACGGCCCACAGTGATGAATCAAACAGCAGAAACCGCCGTTTCTGGGAAAGACCCTCGATGGGATACATGCTGCCTCTGGGTTTTCCGTGGAAATGGTCCGATTCCGTTTTTGCGGCAGGCATTTCCAGGGAAGGAAATACGTACAGCGTCTCGAAACAAACTTACATAGCTGGGGCCTCTGCTTCGTGAGTTTCCATTATCCATAAAATTGAGATAAACTTGGAAATTACGTGAAGAAACAGAATACATATATTCCAACTTATCCGGATTTTTAGATAAACGAGAAAAAGGGCAAAAAACCAGTAATAATGACTAAAGGAGTGCCAATGCCAAATGACGTGATAAACGGGGGAGATCAGGGGCAGTTTCGGCACTGGGGCTGAACATTTCAACGATAGGAACAAAACGTGAAACTCGGAGGAAAAGTCAGATTTTTTGGATGAGATTGGAGACTGCGGTCGTACTTCTCTAGAGAAAATTGGGAAATGAAAAATAAAAAAATAAAAAAAGAGGGAAGAGACAGTGGCGTGCTAGAGTTGGTAAACGGATAAGCCCACGGTAATACCACTCCTATTTCGACCCCACCTCATAAAAATACCCAATCATCAAATTACCAAAATCACCCTAAGTTAAGGGCAATTAGACAGCTTCTCCTTCATTTTTCTTTTCGACAGAAAAATTAGCTAGGGTTAGGCTAGGCAGACGACCCCTACCAGTTATACAACTATACTATTGGGATTCGAACTTGCAACGCCTCAATACAAGGTTACGTACACTAACTGCTCCTACCAGACAGCTTTTCCTTCGTTTTCTTCTAAACGGCAAGAAATGTTATTTTTAGTTGGCCACAAGAAACAATATGGATGCGCGAGTGAAGCTGAAAGTGATTATTCAAGCGCATGTAAAATGAAAAAACAAAAACATAGAAAGCAATACAAAGCCCATGCAAAAGCAAATAAAAAATAACGTGAACACTAGTATAAAATTATATAAAACCTTGTTATAAAAAAAAACAATATTATATATTTGGCATAAGAAACACAAAAAAGTTAAGGACAAGAAGTAATATAGGAAAGCCAGTGAGAAATGCTTTCAATAATTGTGCCAAAAGGCCTTTCTTTGGCTTATGAAGGGTACTCTTGCCAACTGCTCCGTAATAGAGTGCAAATCATAAATAGTAATGATAGGGAGCATCTACTCTCACCTAATTAATAAAAACATTAGATTTTCAAATTTTATGATTTTTTTTTATTTATTGATCAGACCCCTATATAAATATGATATGTATAGTTTAGTAAAAAACCAGTTTTGCATCATGTGATTATATAGCATACAAGTAAGTTTTTTAAAACCTCAAAATGTATCAAAATTTAATGACTTAAAAAATCCTATTTTTATGTAAAAATCACAAAAAATAAACTGTGTTGAGTACATCCATGAGGTCTGATTGAGAAGATTAATTTGTAGTATGTGGGAGTCGGTGCTCCGGGAGCAGTAGCATTAATTATGACAAAGATACGTGATAAATCCGTTTCACCGTACAAACCACAAACTAGTTAAAGGAAAAAAAGGTCCATGCTTTGGACAGATCGTAGCACCAACTCCCTTCTCCATCGCCTCTAAAGCGTTCGGTGACTTAAATGATGCAGTGCAAGCAACCGAGTGTGACAGTTAAAATAATTGCACGCGATGAAAGAGAGAGAAATAGTAAAAAAAAAAAAAAAATGAAGCAGATCTGAGGGTTTTTTGCTCATGCTGACATCGTGTCCATCCGATTTGCATTTTAAAAAGGCTGAAAAGTCAACAAAACCACGTGGCATTCATCCAAAATGCAAACAGACGGCCACGATAGTCGGCATGAGCAAAAACCCTCATGTTAGAGACCTGATCTGCTTCGGACAAAAAGGTAATTTTGCTAATTAAGAAGGCATGATTCCTCGAAGGAGCCCATTCCTTTGTTGAAATTTGAACAAGAGCTCCTCCTCCATATATATATATATATATATATATATATATATATATATATATATATATAAACTCCACCGCTGTCGTCTCCAACCATCAGAATTCACAGCAGCACACAACTCTCAACTCCCTCTTCTTAAACTCGGACGATATCTTTAGTCTTCAACCCCAGAAAGGAAAGAAAAAATGGTGGATTTGGATTGGAAGTGCAACGACATCAGATCTCGGATGGGCAGCAAGCCGGCCAATATCGCCGGAAAATCGAACGGCCCCGCCGGAAGCTGCCTGATATCCGTCGAGATGCTACCCGGGGTCGAGATTTCGCAACCTTCTCCATCGGACGCGGCCTCCTACGAGCTCTACCTCCGGCTTCCTGAGCTCTCTAAACTCTGGAGATCGAAGGAGTGGCCGGAGTGGAAGAACGAGTCGATCCTGAAACCCTCCCTCCAGGCGCTCGAGATCACCTTCCGGCTCGTCTCGATCGTCCTCTCCGACTCGAGACCTTACACTAACATGGCCGAGTGGCGACGCAGGCTCGAGTCGCTGGCGGTTCACGAAGTCGAATTGATCGCGGCGTTCTGCGAGGACGACAGAGACGGGGGGCCGGCGGCGGCCCCTCCGACGCTCGATCTCTCCGTCTCGGAGGGCATTTTGAAGAGAGACGGGAGTTCGCCGGAAGTATGGAAGGTTCGGGGGTCTCCGGCGACTGTTATGGTGAGCAGAGTGAGCGAGCAGAGCCTCCTACCTCGCCTTCGGACGTGGAAGAAGGCGGAGGAGACGGCGATGAAGATTGCGCTCTCGATCGAGTGCCACATGCGGAGGGCGCCCTTCACCCTAGGGCTAGGCGAGCCCAACCTCTCCTGCAAACGGACCCTTCTCTACGATCTCGTCTGCAGGCCGTCCGATCTCCATGCCCTGAAGAAGAACCCGTTCGATCGCCGGATCGACAACTCCGAGAACCAGACGCTCTACACGGTGCACCAGATCCTTGAGGCGTGGATCTTCGCCGGAATGGAGCTGATCCGTCGGATCGAGGAAAGGATCGATGGCGAGGATTGGGAGAGGGCCGCGAAGGATTGCTGGCTCCTGGATCGGCTCTGGAAGCTCCTGGAAGAGGTCCAGGATCTGCACCTCCTGATGGACCCCGACGACTTTCTCCGCCTGAAGAGCCAGCTGTCGATCGGCAGGTCGCCGGTCTCCGGCGGGTTCTGCCTCCGATCCCAGTCGCTCTACGCAGCGACCAGGTCCTGCAGGGACCTGAGACACCGGGTCCCGAAGATCCTCGGGGTGGAGGTGGACCCGATGGGTGGGCCCAGGATCCAGGACGCCGCGATGAGGCTCTTCCACTGCCACGGGAGCGGCCGCGGGGCGGGTCGGATCCACCTGCTCCAGGCATTCCAGGCCGTCGAGGTGGCTGTGAAACGGTTCTACTTCGGGTACCACCAGGTGGTGACGACGGTCATGGGTAGCTTGGAAGCTAAAGGCAACCACTGGTCCGCTGCCGCGTGTCCAGACGCTCTCTCCCAAACTTTCCTGGAACCCCCTTATTTCCCTAGTTTGGATGCTGCGAAAACCTTTCTCGGAGATTTCTGGGGCTACGAATCCTCCGCGGACCAACATAGACACGGATGATATGGGGTTCTAGCCGTGTAAGGAAAAATGGAAAAAATAGGAAAAGAAAAAAACCCTAAAGAGATGAACCGACCATAACTCGTAGTTTTTACAGGCTTTTAGTGTTTTCTCTCTCTCTCTTAAATTAGTGAATTTAAAAATTCTTCTGTACCAATGGTGGAAACCTGATACATGGTGTTAATATAACAAGGGTTTATTTTTCATTTAAGATGTAACCAATTGCTTTTGCAGTGGGGCTTGAATTTTCAATACGCGTACCAAAATTTGGTCACTTACTCCCTTTGGGGAATCATTTTCCGTACGAAAGCTTTGAGTTCAGGTGGGGCTTGCATTTTCCATACGAAAAATAATGTAATCTTACCAAAATTTGGTCACGCACTCCCCTTGGGGAATCATTTTCGGCACAAAAGCCTTGAGTTTTCATGTGGGGCTTGCATTTTCATACGAAAAATAATGTATTCGTACCAAAATTTGGTCACGCACTCCCCTTGGGGAATCAATTTAGGCACGAAAGCTTTGAGTTTCATTGGTTTCACACGGTACCTCTTTCGCGCATCCACGTTTGAAACAAACGGGACCCTAAGCTTAGCTATGAGAAAATCAAAAGACTTGGGCAATCAAATATAAACACGACTTGTGGCTGTCTCAGCAATTGAAGCAGCAAACGCAATCAAAGGGTGCACCGCTACCACAAAATTGGATCCAATCATTCATATTAGAGAAGAAGAGACGGACAAACACTTAACATTAACAGTTTCTTAGGACACTAACAGGGAAAGGGAGAAAATAAAAGAGATTAAACGTTCAAACAAGAAGGCTGTTAAGTGTCCACCAATTCATGTGGACAGGATGACAGATTTTTGTAGGTCAGACTTTGCATAAATATTTCCGGCGATTGTTGACTTTGTTACAACATGACTTGTCATCCATTTAGAGGGTAAGGAAGACGGCCGACACATGGGGTCACTCAACCTCTCAAAGCGCCCTTCATTGACATTCCAGGCAATTAAGGTGTCTGCCATCATTTTTTTGGCCATTAATATTTAATTTTATATATTTATATATATAAAACCAGTCAAATATGAAAACTGGTATGCACAAGATTTTCATAGGTCTTTTTTATTTTTATTTTCTAAAATTTCATTATGCGGATGCCATCTAAATGCATGGTTTTATAGAAACAGACTCTTGAATCATCCTATTACGATGTATAAAAAGGATTTTTAAGGCTTAAAAATCAATAGTCGATTCCAAGCAAGTGAAACACACGCAAATGCATTTGCAGGGTTAAATTTGCAAGAAAACCTCTCTTCGTGCCAGTTTACTTATTTTACTAGTTTACATATTGTGACAATAGCATTAAAGTTACTTTCTGCGCTGACCCATGTTTGAAACTTTGAAATCGTGCAGCAACTTACCATTAATTTCATGGGATTTTAGTCTTGAATCATTGGTGATCAATCTGGTGTTAGTTCCCGTCACTTTAGGTTCTGTTTACCATTCTCTGCCAGAAAATTATACTATGAATTCGAAATGAGCATGCCAAGTGAGATAGATGTGTTTTGGCTAAGGCACCCAACATGGCCATGTGATTCTTTGATTTTCTCAACAATACTTTATCAAGGCTAATGAAACACGAGAAAAGTACCAATTGTGATTGCGATTGTCAGCTATAATTATTCTCTTTGAATCTTGTGAAAGTTTGCTACAAGATTGACCACCAACAATCACAATTTCTACTTTCTCAGCTGTGGTTGCTCATTCCATCCGTGTCTAAAACAAACAGGAATGCTCTATTCATAATTTGGAAGAGGAAAAAACTCAGGAAAATAAAGAAAAGCTTTCATATGAGAACTTTTCTATATGAGATTTCTTCCCTTATTTTTGTGATATGAGAAAATGGGGTTGAAAAAATAAAGTGTTTTGTGAAAGCTGTGCTCAAAGCTGAAATTTTTTATAGATTTTTATTTCATCTCTGATAACAGGGATGCACAACGAGTCGAGTCGGCTTGGGCTTAGTTCGATAAAGTTCGGCTCAGGCTCAACTCATCTCATAAATGAACTGGGCGTGAGCTAAGTTCTGAGGCTTAGGCAAGCAAACAAGCCAAGCTTGATCGACTTATCGAGCTTGATAAGGCTCAATAGGCTCGATAAAGTTCGGCTCATATTTATACTTTATATAATATAAAATCTATAATAATTATACAAATATTGCGCTACACCGCGCCGCTCCTGCCTTGAGCCCCTTACCTTGCCTCGATGGTCAGTTTTCTTCACGAGGGCCTCTCTCTCTCATCTTTCGTCTCTTCCACCCTCTCTCTGAGCTATCTCTCCCATCTCTTCAGTCTCTCCCGCCATCTCTCTCTCTTTTGTCTCTCCCATTGTCTCTCTGAGCTCTCTCTTTCTCTCTCTCTGAGGGTGGCGCTCTACCTCTGGACAATCTTTCACCACCATCTAGCAGCTCTTCCACCACCAGCTTGCAGATTTGCCACCACCCAGACGATCGTCGATGAGACACTGTCGCCCCTGCATGAAAGACTCAACCCTCTGAACCCTAACGTGGACCACCGGTGGTATCCCTCCTCCTCCTAGACCACTTTGTCGACCGCCACTTGTCTAGGGGTGGTGTGCGGTCAGGAAGCTCAGTGATGCCTGATGCATCGCCGGATTCTTCTCTCTCTGCCTGTTGAGCCTAGGGATGGCAATGGACCGGGGCAGGGGACAAGGTCTCCACCCCCGCCCCGTCTCAAAATCTGAACCTCCACCCCCACACGGGGATGGATTTTAACCTCCATCCCCGTTTCATGTCCTCCATCCCTGGTCCAAACGGGGGTGAGGCAAGGTGGGGCCCCATTTTCCCTCGGTTTAGTGTCATCCCTTAGAAGGATTGGGGATGGGGCGGGGCGAGGCAAGGCGGGGATCGAGACGGGAATGGGGCAGGGCGGAGGAAAGCATAATTAAGTCCATCCTTGCCTCCATCCCTGCACGGGGATGGATTTTAACCTTCATCCCCGTTTCATGCCCTTCCATAGGCAAAGCTGGGGGGGGGGCAGGACTGGGCTACAGCCCAGTCCTGTCTCCCGAAACAGTTAATTTTTTTTTTTAAAAGCCCATTCCTATCCCAGCCTTGATTCCATATGAAATAGATTTTTATCCATTTTTTTAGCCCAGTCCTAGCCCAGCCCTGACTGCAGCAAATAATTTGATTTGTCCATATGAAATAGATTTTTATTAATAATTGTAGCCATTTTTTATTTTATCTCAAAAAAAAATTTGTTCAGGGGCGCTGCCCCCGAACCCCAGACGGCCAAACCAGTTTTTTTTTCTACACCCCTGTTTGCCCCCCCCCCCCCCTCACATGAATCCTAGCTACGCCACTGTGCCCTTCATCCCCAGTCCAAACGAGGCGAGGCGGAGCTAGCTCCGCTTTCCCCCGGTCCATCTGCCATCCCTAGTTGAGCTCGGATCGGCTCGATACTCGGCACGAGCTGAGCCTCAACAACAGGGGTTCAAGCTCGGGATGAGCTTGAGCTTGAGCCGAGCCTGTACACCAGTTTATCTGGGCGAGTCAAGCTCGGCTCGTGTGCATCCCTATCTGATATGAGAAATTTTCTTCCGCATTTAAATTGCAAAAGCTGATGCAAGTGTGGATCTTTCCAATGTCTTTGCGGGTGGCGACAACTAACTGTTAAGGTAGCAAGCCATTTATTGGGCTGATGAATCCAACTTTAAGCATATCATCTAGGTTACCCTTAACCTGAATCTCGTTCATAGGTTCTGATGTGTCCAGGTGGCATTTGTCCAGTAAATCAAACGCACTCTACGATCCCAAGATGGGGTATGACGATAAGGATGACATAGGGGGATGAATGGAACCCAATTGTTACAAAACTAACACTTCTGATTGAAGTCCTGCTTTCACTTTTTCTTTGTTGCAGCTTTCCTTCTTTCTCTTTCGGCAAAGGCTTAATCAGGACCCTTGTACAACAAGGAGAAGATGAGATTGCGTAAAATAAAGCTCCGTTCGATAGTGGGCTTAGGTTGAGCTTATTGTATATTGAAGGTTATAAGACGTTGCCAGTGTTGTTTACACCATACTCATAGATCTCATTCTGGAAAAAATCTCGTGGTATTTTAAAAAATCCAGTTTTCCTTTGAAAAATCTCAAAAAAGTATCACTACATTAAAAAAAGAAATGTATGTAACTATACAGAAAACATATAGAGAATATAAAAAATTTTGAAAACGGTTTTTACTTGATTTAGCATGTTAAAAAAGTGACATTTTCAAAATAGGTGTTTTTTTAAAATATTTCTTAATAGCAGAATTATGACCACAGATATAGCACATTAAATTCATGATATTTTTAAAATATCGGTAATATTTGTTACTGATGTTTAGATAAAATATACAGGAAATTTTTTATCTTAACGATATTACCGTGTCTTGGTGAAAGTAATAATGAAGCCAACTGCAGCAGGCTTCTATCATATTAAAAGATAATTACTGCAAATTCGACTGCTCATTGCATTGATTAGTCAATCAGGCAGCTTAATGTTGGTTAGGGATGTAAACGGATTAGATCCAGATCAGCTAAATGAAAGAACTCTAATTGCTTGGAGAAGCTCGATTTTTCTCTCTTGTACACTGAGAGGTCGAGCATGTATTTATATACAATCTGTTTACAGTTTACAAGAGTTAATAACAAGAGAGACACAAAACGATAATGATAAAAGAGAGATGCACAAAAACGATATCTTGAGGGTTATCGTTTTATCAAAAACTTGGTGCAAAACTCTTTTAATGTTGGAACTCTTCTACGTTATGCTTGGTTCATAACTTCTTGAAATTGTTGGACTTCTACTGTCTTTCGGAACCAAACTCTTATTTACACTTGAATTCGGTTTGTGTGGTCTGCTAATATCGGCTGGACTTCTACTCTCTTCTGGAATAACCGAAATCTTGCTGACACTAGAATTCGGTTTTCTGGGTTGAGCTATCGAACTGCCATTATCCTTATCATGCCCTTTCAAGCTCAGCATGGGTTCAACGACATTGAGCTTGTCAAGAATTAGCATGAAACAAGGAACCGAAAAGGGTTTTGTTAGGCCGTCAGCAAGCTGGTCGGTGGAACTAATAAACTGCACTTGAACCTAAAAGTCATAGCCACACGCCATTTGGGGTCAAGGCTAGCCTATTTGAACGAGAAAGGTTCGGGAGAGAGGAGGACATAGCTAAAACAAACAAGGGAAAGAGGATAATAGGTGGTGGAGAAAATATGAGGTTTAAGAGAGTTAGTCATGGACAGAGTAACCATGAGGTGAATATGGTCAGTGGAACGTCTGACAAGAGGTTCAGTAAAGGATGAGTTAGGTGGGTCAGGAGCAGGAATGGGGCTCTCAGGAGAGGGTGGATAGGGTGACAGAGATGACATAGTGATATCGAACGGGGCCGTCAGTGGGGTAGGGGATGGGGAAACCGGTGCGGGCAGAGGTAGCAGAACCAAGGAAGGAAGGCCCCATTCAGACATGTTTGGTGAGGAGGAGCAAGAAGACTTATTGACAGGACCAAAAATAGACTCATTAAAATAAACATGCAGAGAGATGTAGATGCAACAAAGGGAGGGATCAAAGCAAAGATAACCTTTATGACGAGAGGCATAGCCAAGGAAAATACAAGGAGTGACCTTCAACTAAAACTTTGAAGTGTGATAGGGTGTCAACAAGGGTAACAACGGGCACCAAAAATACGAAGATGATGATAGTCCAAAATTTTATGAAACAGAAGTTCATACAGGGTTTTACAATTAAGAACAAAGGTCGGAAGATGGTTAATAAGATAGACAACGATGTAAAAAGCATTGACCCAAAATGTATAAGGCGGGATGGTAATATATAACAAACTAAGTCCAATTTCAATGACATGCTGATGTTTTTGCTCGACTAGCCCATTTTGTTCAGGAGTATGCAGGTACAAAAAATGATGAAGAGTACCATGGTCCTGTAAAAAGTATTCAAATTCATGACTAGTAAATTCATCACCATTATTAGTTTGAAAAACTTGGATGGCAAGTTAGAATTGTTTTTCAGTGACTTGCTTAAAAGACTTAAAGCACTCAAATACTTGTGACTTAGCATGTAATGGAAAAAGCCAGAAAAATCATCCACTATAAGAAGATAAAAACAAAAGCCATCACAAGAAGCAACTGGAGCAGGCCCCAAACATCTGCATGTAAAAGCTCAAGAGGAGATGCAGTAGAGGGACAAGAATGACCAAAAGGCAGTTTGTGAGCTTTGCCTATCAGACAGCTCTCGCATACTTTTATTTTGTTGTTTTTAAGAACATAAATAGAATTTTGAGAGTTTAAACAGGAGACAATTTTCTGATTAGCATGCCCAAGACGTTGATGCCAGATATCAAAAGGAGTTGTTCTGCTAGCATATGTCGCCATCTGCGTAGTGTCATCAAATTTGATTAGATATAATCTCGCGCTGGATTTCAGTCCCTGAAGACGAATCTTGCTTGTCTGTCGATCCTTAACAAAGAATTCAGAAGGAGTGAATTCAAATATACAATCATTATCTTCAGTAAACTTGCCCATAGATAAAAGATTCTTTGTAATGGAAGGAACATGCAAAACATCCTTTAAATCAAATAAAGATCCATGAGCTTTCAAAGTAAGATTACCAGTATGTGAGATGAGAAGCATATTACCATTTCCAACCATGATTTGCTCATCACCATGATAAGGAGATTTATGTGTGAGTTGCTGATCATCCATGACAAGATGATTCATAGCACCGGTGTCAGGATACCAATAGTCATCAACAGATTGTTGAAGGGACATAGCAAAGAAAGCTTTTGGGATATCCTAACAATTTTTAGCAATATGTCATAGTTTTCCACAGTATTGACAGGTAACAATACCACGACCACCTTAATTTGAGCTATTATTGGTCAGATTTGGTGAGAAGTTTCTTCCTTGGCCCCGGCCATGACCTCACCCTCTGAATGACGTGAAGGCGATTTGCTGGAGTTCAAGGGTTTCAATGGGCTTGACATGCATAAGGACACATTTTTCTTGGTTAAGTAATAGATCATATAAATTTGTGAAAGTGGACAAGGTCGGATTATTAGTGATAGAGGTCACAAATCTTTCATATTCAAGGGACAGGCCATTCAGAGTGATCTGAACTAACTCTTTATCTTCAACATGATGATTGACAGCGGCAAGAGAGTTAGCTAGAAACTTTATGCGGTCAAGATATGACAACATGCCCATACTCTCTTTCTTAATAAAAGTAAGATCTTTTTTTTAGAAGCATGAGTCTCAAAGAAAATTGAGATCCATATTCTTTTTCTAGAGCAAGACAGGCTTCACAAATCATTTTTATTCTCATGATTTGCCCAAGAACAACTTCAGTCACGGTGGTTTTAATCCAGCTGATGGCTAATTGATCAAAACGAATCCAATTAGGATAACTCAGATTTTCGGTCTTACCTCCATTGGTTGTGGTAATGAATGGTTCTGGTTGAATACACGTTCCATCAACGTACTTGAGGAGATCCTGGCTGATCATGACAGATTCTAGTTAGGATCTCCACAACAGGTAATGCTCTCAGCTTAGTTTTATCGAAACTAAGTTAGCAATAATGTTCCACTGGGTCATAGGGGATGGTAGGGATGACAAAGAGGCCATTGATGACTCTTTTGAGGTTGCATTTGATACCATGAAAGAACTCTAATTGCTTGGAGAAGCTCAAATTTTCTCTCTTGTACACCGAGAGGTCGAGCATATATTTATATACAAACTGTTTACATTTTATAAGAGTTAATAACAAGAGAGATACACAAAACAATAATGATCAAAGAGAGATACACAAAAATGATAATGATAAAACGATAACTTAAGGGTTATCGTTTTATCAAAAACTTAGTGCATAACTCTTTTAATGTTGGAACTCTTCTACATTATGCTTGGTTCAGAACTTCTTGAAATTATTGGACTTCTACTATCTTTCAAAACCGAACTCTTATTTACACTGGAATTCGGTTTGTGTAGTCTACTAATATCGGCTGGACTTCTACTTTCTTCTGGAACAACCGAATTATTGTTGGCACTAGATTTTGGTTTTCTGGGTTGAGCTATCAAATTACCATTATCCTTATCACTAAATACCTAAAAAAGCCAGATCTGGATTGGGCCTAGACAACAAAATAAAAAATAAAAAGTATCATACTGGATCTAGTCTGTTTGCATCCCTAATGTTGGTGTAGAAGGTGAGCTATCAATCACCAACCTTGGTTGTGCTAGGGCATCTGAATCTATTAGCAGTTCAATCTTCTTTTTATGAGCAGGTGGTCACTTTTTTTTTTGATATTTACACTAAGAAACCACTACCAGGATCAGAGACCTAGATGCACTGGTTTTGCCTGTTGTACTTATAGTCTCTGTCCTGGAAACGTAAAACTTTGTGAGCTTACCTCAGGTGGTGATCACTATTTTTTTTTAAAAAACCCTTAATGGTCTCTAGTTGAGTTTCCAATCCAAACAACTGCCCATCCATCACAAAACTCTAGCCCATTCTATTAGTCCATGTTCTTTCAACATCCTATGTGACATATTCCTTAAATTCTCGGCATCTTCTTTCGGCTGCCAACTTCTTATAATAATGTCAAATGAAATAGCTGGATATGTATAGCTGAACTTGTTGGGTTTCTCTCCTTATGGGACCCATCTATCTTGGAAATGGATCGTCTAATAACTGATTATTTATGGCATCATCAGTAGTTTGATGCATATTCATTATCGCGGCAGAATTCCCAAGCACGATGCTTGATCTTATTGAGAACATTTTGGAGTATTTGCTAGATAGCGATTTGTAGAAGTCCTCACAGCTGAATGACAATTCAGCTGATCAGAGTTTTGAGGATCAGCGATTTATCAATGGTGATTTGTGGTTAGTGCTTTAAGTTGCATAGCGATTTATTTCAGTACTCACTGGATAGCGATTTGTTTCAATACTCGTTGAATAGCGATTTGTAGTACTCGTTGGATAGCGATTTGTGATAAGGCGATTCAAGCGCATTGTAAGTTGTGCAAGACGTTTAGTCTTTCGCATTAAATGCGGGTCTCATCCTCTATTTAAGAGATGGATGAGAAAGGGAAAGTGAGAGCTAAAAAAGCAGGAAGAAAGTGTGAGAAACACTTTTAGGATACCAAAAGGGTGTGTTGTGAACAAAGGCAAGAAGTGAAAATAAGTGTTTTCTCTGGGTTACAAGTCATGAATCTGGAGATCCAGACCCATGACATTCACTTCTCATTAATGGCATTGTGTAATATATTTTATTGTAATGAGGGTATTTTAGTACCCTAATTTTGTAATAGCATGTTAATATAAAGGAATATACACAGCAGCCGACCCTAACACAACAGGGTATTAGTTTTTTCCCCAACTTCTCTCTCCCTTTCTCTATCTCTCTCTGTTTCTCAGCTCTCACGCGTGGAACGACCTGGAGATTGTAAATCTAACATGGTATCAAAGCCATGCTTCAGTTGAAACTGGAATCGATCTCAAACGGTACGTCTGAAAGATCTATCCCTTCTTGATTTCCTCTTCTAAGTCAAGAAAATAATCGATCTCAAAGGTACGTCTGAAAGGTCTGTCCCCCCATCTCATCTGATTTTTTTTTGGTTCACGACTGACCCAGTCCTGGTTCACGAGTGACCCAGTCCATTCTTTTCTTCTCAACCAGACCTAACATCATTCAGATCTGACGATAATCAGATCTGCCTTCTTTCCTTCTTCTCCCTACAGTTTCATTTCTGTCTCTTGAACTTGATCATATCTGACGCTAATCAGATCTGACGTTAATCAGATCTGATCAAACTATCTCCCAATCTAATCTAAGTCAACTCAGAGAGAACTGAGTGACTCAGCTCATATTTTCGACCCAAATCCTTTGTTGAAAATACTTTTTTCTGTCATTAATATACCCTGTTTATCATTCTTGATCACAGCGTGATCTAATCACGCATTCAGGCCCTATTTTGATTCAGCTGCATCCTTGATCAGATCTGATCAAGTCGATCCACTCTCATTTCTTCTGTTTTATCTCCTTTAGCTTGAAAGCATTGCGTCAATATCAAGTGGGAATTCATATTCACAATTTTTTTTTGTGATTTTCATACCCAATATTCCATTCCTATACAAATCAGAAATCTGATAGATATTCAATTTCTGTTTCAAATCAGCAATCTGATAGCCATTGATCTGATTTAGTTTCTGAAAGAAAAAGGTTACAGAAACTGTAGGCAGATTGTGCTGAACCCACTCTTAATACTGTGAAACATGGATTCACTTCCTAGCCAGTCGGTTCTTTCTTCAAGTTTCCTCAGCCAACTCGTGTCTGAAAAATTAAATAATGGTAACTTCTTGACTTGGAAGAGGCAAATCATACCTTTCATTAGGAGTCAGGATCTTTTTGGACATCTGGATGGATCTATTCCAGTTCCTTCTGAGTTCATATCACGAGAAGAAAGGGACAACAAAGGGGAATATACTACAGTATATGTTAGAAATCTTGAATTTGTGGCTTGGATGAAAAGAGACCAAGCGCTAGTTGCTTATATTACATCTACACTGTCACAAGAGGTACTTGTAGCCATTCCAGATGACTGCACTGCCATGCAACTTTGGAACAGACTTGTTTAGACATACTCACAGGTTTCTCAGGCCAGGATTATGTTTCTTAAAAGAGAATTTCAAATGTTAAGAAATGATTCCATGACCATCATGGAATATTTGAACAAAATGAAGGTTATCACAAATCAACTAGAAGTTGTTGGAAGTACAGTTACTGATAAAGATTTGGTACAACAAACTCTTAGTGAATTGGGACACGACTATCATATGATTGTCACTTCCCTGTTATGTTTACCTGAGCTGCCCAACTTTGAAGATTTGCGTGCAAAATTGTTACAATATGAGATGAATTTAAAGGGATTTTCTGAAGAATCATCTATGCATATTGGGGCACAAGAAGTTCTTGCTACAGGGGTTACTTATGCACGAGGACGAGGAAACTATGATATCAAGGGAAAGGGAGCACAAGGAAGAAGTGGTCAAGGAGGTCGTGGATTATTGCCTACACCCAACACATATACCAATCCACAAAGACAGAGGACAATTCCTATCTGCTTTCTGTGTAATAAAAAGGGGCATATCAAAGCTAACTGCTGGTTCAATCCCCTAAATAAAGGAAAATCAACACAAACTGAAGCAAAAATAGGCACAGACAGTACAAGGACCAACAGAGAAGTAAAGGAGTTATTGTTGTCAGCATTAGCAGAATTGAATCTGAAACAAAATGAGCAAGGTACTTGGTATGTGGACTCTGGCGCAACGACTCACATTACTGGTGATGCAGGTAAGCTCCTAAAACTTGTTCCTTACACTGGTAGAAGTAGTATAGTTTCTGGAGATGGATCACACCACTTTGTCTCGCATATTGAAAACTCCATTATACCCTTGCCCAAATCTTCCATCAACCTTTCAAAGGTTCTTTATGCTCCTAATATCAAGAAAAACATTGTTTCAGTTTCTAAATTTGTTGATGATATCAAAGCCTCAGTTGAATTTACTCTCTCTTCTGTTCTTGTCAAGGATCTCTGCACGAAGGAGACGTTCGCTAGAGGAAAATAGCAAGACAATATGTATGTTTTTCAAGAAGATCCTTCAGCACATATTCGCTCTGCAGACCCAAACTTGAAGCTCTAATCATCGTTGCCTTCTGAAAATCCTACCTGTGTTTTTAGTGTCTCTGAAATCAATAAGCCAAACTTTTGGCATGGTCATCTAGGTCACTGCAGTAGTAGTTTCATTGAAAAGCTTGTTTCAAATAACCTCATTCCCAAGTCAAGTTTAGGAATAAATGTCAATGACAACAAATGTTCTAGTTGTCTCTTATGTAAGAGTCATGTTTTAACATTTCATTTTATCAATAAAAGAGCTTCAAGACCTTTTGAGACTATCTGTTCTGATGTTTGGGGGCCTGCTCCAGTGTCTTCCATATCTGGAACTAGATATTATCTTTTATTTGTTGACAATTATTCTCGCTATTCTTGGATATTTTTCATGAAACATAAATCTGAGACTTTCAAGTTGTTATGTAACTTCCATTCCTTTGTCAAAAATCAATTTTCTGAAAACATCCTAAGTTTCCAATGTGACGGAGGAGGTGAATTCTCTTCCATTGACTTTACTAGCTTTCTTCAAAGTAACGGGATAAGGAAAAAGGTGTCTTGCCCACACACACCTCAGCAGAATGGTATTGCTGAAAGGAAGCATCGCCATATTGTTGAGAGTGCGATGAGCATGATGCGTGACAATAGTCTTCCGATCACTTTATGGACAGAGGCTTTTCATTCTGCAGTTCATGTGATAAATCGATTGCCCATGACTGTTTTGGAAAACAAGTCTCCTTACTTGTCTCTCTTTGGTGTACATCCCAACTATTATGATTTGCATGTGTTTGGTTGTTTATGCTATGTTCATGTTGACAGTTCAATGAGACATAAGTTTTAGGATAAGGCCCTGAAGTGCAGGTTTGTGGGTTATGCTGATGACTATAAAGGGTACATGTGCTATGATCCGGTGAGCAAGCGCATCAAAATATCAGGAAATGTCATCTTCGATGAATTGAATTTTGATTGTCGATGTACTAGCTCTTCAGAATCAAAACCTAAAGTTGAGGCTTATTATCCATGGTTGAATTATGAACTTCTCTCAGGAGCTAGTGATGTTTGCTCAAACTGCACTCAAAAGGATAAGAGACCTGTGTCTACTGATGAAATGATTGCCCATGAAAATACAGACCCAACTTTGAATCCAGAAAGGTATAAAGGCCTCGTCTACACTCGATGAGAAAGAGAGCTGCCCACCATAGTTAATTCGGATGTGGACGCATCCTCTACATCCAACATCGTTGATACTAGAAGATCCACACGTTCTCGCCATCTAATTGAAAGGTGGGTCAGTTATGAAAATTTCTCATTAGATTTTCAACTTTTTCTAACAGCCTTGAATAAAGAAGATGAACCCACAACGTTCTCTCAAGCGTCAAATTCCAGAAGATGGATTGAAGCAATGAATGAGGAGATGGAAGCTCTACATGAATGTGGTACGTGGGATGTCGTACCAAGACCGCCCGACAGAAACGTTGTTGCTTCGAAATGGGTGTACAAAATAAAGTATAAACCAGATGGGACTATAGAGTGATACAAGGCGAGACTTGTAGCCAAAGGTTTTACACAGGAGCAAGGACAATATTATGATGAAACTTTTAGTCCAGTGGTGAGGATGGGGACAATCAGAGTCATACTTTCTTTAGCTATTGAACACCAATGGACTATTAGCCAACTTGATGTGAAGAATGCCTTTCTTCATGGAGATTTGAGAGAAGAAGTATACATGGAACAACCCACTGGTTACGCAGAAGGTAATCCTACAAAATATGTCTGCAGACTAAAAAGGGCGATATATGGATTGAAGCCGACATCTCGATCTTGGTTCGACAGCTTTTCTCTTGAAATACAAAAATATGGTTTTAAGAAATCTCTTCTTGACCACTTCTTATTTATATTTAAGAACCAAGACACAATTACTCTGTTGTTGATATATGTTGATAATATCATCATCACTGGTAATTCCAATGAGCACATTGAAGAAGTCAAACATCTCTTGAATCAGAGGTTCAAAATGAAGGACCTTGGCAAACTACGATACTTTCTTGGAGTTGAAGTCGACAGTACTTCTGAAGAGATGACTCTCACTCAACATAAGTATACCATTGATGTTCTCAATAAAGCGGGTATGAAAGACTGCAAACCCTTGAGCACTCCTAGCGTTCTTCATCAAAGGCTTAGCTCTCAAGACGAAGATCCATTTGATAATCCCACACAGTACCATAGCATAGTGGGTATGTTACAATACCTCACTTTTACTCGCCCTGATATAGTCTACTCAGTGAATCAAGTTTCTCAGTTTATGCATGCACCATGTGAAGGACATATGGAAGCAGTTAAACAGATACTACGATATTTGAAGGGAACGGTTGGGGATGGTCTCATATATAAGCGAAAGACAAATGGGCAAAATGCACATGAGATCACTATTTATTCTGATGCGGACTGGGCGAGAGATCCAGATGAACGCAGATCAGTATCCAGCTATTGTGTATTTGTTGGGATGAATTTGGTTTCTTGGAGTAGTAAGAAACAAAAGGTTGTTGCCAGATCCAGTACAGAGGCTGAATACAGGTCAATGGCAGCCGCCACTACTGAGGCTACTTGGATTAGACATCTACTGACAGAAGTCGGAGAATCGATCTCTCGATCACTTCTTTTGTGTGACAACCAGTGTGCCATTAGTATGCCTTTTAATCCAATTCATCATAGTCGTGCCAAACATATTGAAATAGACCAACATTTTGTGAGACAAAAGGTAGAAGAGAAAGCGATTGAGCCTGAATTTGTTCGAATTACAGATCAAGTGGCCGATACAAAAGGATTGACAAAAGACAAATTTTGGATGTTAAAAGACAAGTTGTTCATGGTTCAAGATCATGCACAACTTGAGGGAGGGTGAAAAGAAGTGTTTTCTCTGGTTACGGGTCATGAATCTGGAGATCCAGACCCGTGACATTCACTTCTCATTAATGGCATTGTGTAATATATTTTATTGTAATGAGGGCATTTTAGTACCCTAATTTTGTAATCGCATGTTAATATAAAGGAATATACATAGCAGCCGACCCTAACACAACAGGGTATCAGTTTTTTCCCCAACTTCTCTCTCCCTTTCTCTATCTCTCTCTGTTTCTCAGATCTCACGCGTGGAACGACCTGAAGATTATAAATCTAACAAGAAGTGCTGTTACACTTCTTTCAGGACAACTTTGTGAGGCTGGTTCTTCAGAACATTTGTTCTTTGTTCTTCAGTGAGGTATATCCTCTTTTGTTTATTGCATTACACCTTCGTGTGTTTGTAAGGGCTTATGTCCTTTGGCCACTTTGTAAACTCTGTTTGAAAATAGTGGAAGGTGGTGGGCCTATTGATCACCGTGGACGTACCTTAGTTTGAGAGAGAACCACATAAATCTTTGTGTGCTATTTTTGTTTTCGTTGTTGGTTTACCTTTCTTCCACTGTCATCGTTGTATTGCCTCCATCAATTCACACTTATGGGAAAGCCAATTTTTTTTCAACCTCTGGTATCAGAGCCTTGGTTCCACTAGTCTCAGCTCGTTATATTTGTGTGTGAAGTCATGAAGAACAATGTGGGTCATATGATCAGTTTGAATGACACAAACTGGATGACCTGAAAAACAAAAATGGAAGACCTCTTAGTTTTTAAAGATTTGGATGAACCTATAGAGGGTGATAGTGGCAAACCAGAAGAGATGAAAGATGATGAGTAGAAAAAGCTAGATAGAAAAGTTGTCGGTTTCATTCGGCAATGGATTGATGATCGTGTTTTTCATCATGTATCCACAGAAACTTCTATGCATGGTCTTTGGACCAAACTGAAAAGTCTTTATGATAAAAGGATGACAATGAATATGGTCTTTCTATTTTGAAAGCTTGTAAACCTCAAATATAAAGAAGAAAGCTCTATTGCAGAGCATCTAAATGAGATCAAAAGCATTATAAATAAGTTGGCTACAATAAAAATAACTTTTGATGATGAATTGCAAGCCTTATTGCTCCTTAGTTCCCTTCTTGAGAGTTGGAAAACCTTGGTGGTCACAGTTAGTAACTTTGCACCTGATAGAATGGTAACGATAAGCCAAGTTACCAGTAGTCTGCTAAATAAAGAAACTACGAGAAAATCATCAGGTCCTTCCGTCTTTGAGGTACTAGTGATTGAAAATCGAGGGAGAAGAAGGAGTAAGAGCAAGACTCTGCACTATCATGATAAATCCAGAGGTCACTCACACTCGAGTTCAAAGAAAGATGTCGAGTGTTATTGTTGCCACAAGAAAGGGCACATGAAGCGGGAGTGTAGGAAGCTCAAGTTCAGGGAGTAGAACAAAGAGAAAAGCTCAAAAGAAAAGCAAAGTGCCACAACCATAGTCATAGATGGAGAGCTCATGGTTATCTGTGATAGTACTAGCTTCAATTTGATCGGTCAAGAGACTGATTGGGTAATTGATTCTAGAGCTTCATTTCATGTTACCTTAGACTGATTTCTTCATTTCCTATTCGCAAGGTGATTTCAGAAATATTCGAATGAGAAATGAAGATGTATCAAAGATTGTTGGCATAAGCGACATTTGCTTGGAAACAAACGTTGGCTGCAAATTGTTGCTCAAAGATGTTAGGCATGTACCAGACATCCGACTAAATCTGATCTCTGTCAGAAAGTTGGATGATAAAGGCTACAACAACACCTTTAGTGACAGAAGGTGGAAGCTAACCAAAGGCTCCTTGGTGGTAGCAAGAGAAACGAAGACCTGCTCCCTCTACACTTTGCAAGCGAAGATCTGTAAGAGTGTTGTGAATGCTATAGAGAATGACTCGTCTACAGAGTTATGACATAAAACGCTCGGGCATATCAGCGAGAAGGGGTTGCAAGTCTTGGTCAAGAAAGAGCTCCTAGCAGGGGTAGAAGGTACATCTTTGGAACCATGTGTTCATTGCTTCCATGGTAAACAGAACAAGGTTTCTTTCCATAAAAGCATTGCAACTAGAAAATCTCATGTTTTAGATCTTGTACATTTTGATGTGTGTGGACCTTTGAAGGTCAAGACACTTGGTGGTGCATTGTATTTTATGACTTTCATAGATGATCACTCTAGGAAAGTCTGGGCTTATACACTGAGAACTAAAGACCAAGTTCTACATGTATTCAAGCATTTTTAGGTCATGGCTGAAAAAGAAACTGGCAGACGGTTGAAATGTGTTTGCTCAGATAATGGTCGCGAATACATTGAGCCAATTGATTAGTATTGCATCAATCATGGCATCAAGCATGAAAGGACCGTGAGGATGACGCCTCAATAGAATGGGGTTGCTGAGAAAATGAATCGCACCATTCTTGAGAGAGTCAGATGTTTTCTCTCACACTCTAAATTACCAAAATCTTTATGGGTGAGGCAATGAGGACAGCAGTTGATCTTATCAACTTGTCTCCTTCTATTCCCTTGAAGAGATATATTCCAAAGAAATTTTGGACTGGGAAAGAAGCTTCCTATGATCACTTAAGAGTGTTCGGCTGCAGAGCTTTTGTTCATGTTCTAAAGGAAGAAAGGTCCAAGCTTGATCCAAAGGCCAAGCAGTGCATATTTTTTGGCTATGGTCATGAAGAATTTGGCTGCAGACTGTATGACCCCATTGATAAGAAAGTGGTCAGAAGTCGAGATGTTGTCTTCTTGGAAAATCAAACCATTGAAGACATTGGTAAGTCTGAGCTATCAAAGTCCAGTAAAGGTGATCTTGTTGACTTAGATCCTCTTGATGCATCAGTTGTTCATGATTTCGTGGAGGAGATGTCACCTCCTCATAATGATACAGAGGAAGGAAGTGCTGAGACAAAAATTGAGAGGGAGCCAACACCCCAAGAGTCACTTCCTCAGACTCCGGTAAGGAGGTCCACTAGAGAGAAACAACCATCCAGAAAATACTCATCAAATAAGTATGTGATGATTACAGATCAAGGAGAGCCAGAAACTTTTTAAGAAGTTTTACAGAATGAAAACAAGTCTGAGTGGCTCAAGGCAATGAAAGAGGAAATAAATTCATTGTATGAGAATAACACTTTTGATCTGGTAAAGCTACCTAAAGGGAAGAAGGTGTTAAAGAACAAGTGGGTCTTCAGGCAGAAGACTGATGAGAATGTCTTTCAACCTAGATTCAAGGCATGACTTGTCGTGAGAGGTTTTGGTCAGAAAAAGGGAGTTGACTTTGATGAGATCTTTTCACCAGTTGTGAAGATGTCCTTCATCCGAACTGTGCTCAGTATAGTAGCAAGTATGAACTTAGAAGTTGAGCAGTTTGATGTGAAGACTGCATTTCTACATGGTGACTTGGAAGAAGAAATTTATATGGAGCAACCTGAAGGCTTCATTGACAAGGGCAAAGAACACATTGTCTGCAAGCTGAAGAAGAGCTTGTATGGATTGAAGCAAGCACCAATGCAGTGGTATAAGAAGTTTGATTCTTTTATGACTGAGCATGGATATTCAAGAACCTCCACAGACTATTGTGTGTTTGTGAAGAAATTTTAGATAAAAATTTTACCATTCTCTTGCTTTATGTGGATGATATGATGATTGTAGTCTAAGACATCAGCAGGATAAGCAAGCTAAAGTTGAAGCTAAGTGAGACCTTTGCCATGAAGGATCTAGGTCCAGCAAAGCAGATTCTTAAGATGAGAATTGTTCATGACAAATCACATGGATTGATCTGCTTATCTCAGGAGAATTATATAAAAAAGGTTCTTGAGAGGTTCAACATGGATAAAGCAAAGCCTGTTAATTATCCTCTTGCGGGGCATTTTAAACTTAGCTTAAGTCAATGTCCTGCAAATAATAAAGAAGAAATCGAGATACAGAAAATTTCTTATGCTTCAGCAGTAGGTTCTTTGATGTATGCTATGGTCTGTACTCGACCAGACATAGCTCATGTTGTTGGAGTTGTTAGTCGATTTCTACCAAATCCAAGGAAAGAACACTGAGCAGCAGTGAAATAGATTCTAAGGTATCTTCAAGGCACTTTGAAGATGAGTCTGTGTTTTGGAAATGGTGAACCTATTCTCGATGGGTTCACAGATTTTGATATGGCTGTTGATGTTGATAGTAGAAAATCTACTTCTGGGTATTTGATTACTTTTGCAGGGGGAGCAGTTGCATGGCAGTCGAAATTACAGAAATATGTAGCTCTTTTCACCACAGAAGCTGAGTTCATCGCCATTACAGAAGCAAGTAAGAAATTATTGTGGTTGAAGAAATTCTTGCAAGAGTTGGGCTTGAAGCAAGAAAGGTATGTTCTTCATTGTGATAGCCATAGTGCAATTCACTTGAGTAAGAATTCCTCATTTCATTCAAGATCAAAATATATTGATGTTCGATACCACTGGATTCGAGATGTCTTGAATGACAAATTGCTACAACTTGAGAAAGTTCACACTGATGATAATACATCAGATATGTTGACTAAGGCATTGCCCAAGGACAAGCTTGAGAAGTGTCGATTACTAGCAGGAATGGTAGAAGCCTCCTCATAAGTCGGGAAGGGGGAGAATTATTGGGTTTCCCTCCTTATGGGATCCATCTATCTTGGAAATCTCATAACATGACTAAGTACGAAAATATGCGATATTACAATATTAATATCAATTTATGTCTTCATCACAATGACTGCACTATACTACACAACAAGGCAGAAAAACTTTCTGTAAGTATCAAGGAACTCTTTCAGAGCCATTTCTTTTGGTTGCTTGTATCCCAAACATGTCATGGAATGGTTACTTGTGATGTTTGCGATATGGTGGATTTTACCTTTTTGATCAGCTTGCATGGATTCATTTTACTCTTTGCATTCATTGTACTAAAATCGGACCTCTCTCTCTCTCTCTCTCTCTCTCTCTCTATATATATATATATATATATATATATATATATATATATATATAGAGAGAGAGAGAGAGAGAGAGAGAGAGAGAGAGAGAGAGATGCTAACCACTTTTCAGCTAACCGCCAGCTAACTGGGCTTTTGAAGTTTTTTTTCATGTTTTCCGTGTTCTACATGCTTGATTTTATAGGAATCAACTTTTGGATCATTTGATTTTGATAGGCAGGTTGGTTTTTATAAGGTTTAAAAATCGACGGTCTAAGATTTTCATAAATATTCAAGATTTAAAAAATCATGTGTTTTATCGAAAAACATGATCCAAGTATCGTTCCCTAATAAACCATGTCAAACACATCTGTACAGTTCGATTTAAGGAAAACACGGAAAAAACCTGGTTAACAGCTACCACCTTATATATATATATATATACTGCGAGCAGAAAAAATCAGATTACTTCATGGAAATATGCAGAAAAAATCAACAGATCTCTACCAATAAGGAATCTGGAAGCATTAGAATTGCGATCCCATCCTTGAGTCATCTAACCTTGAAGCATCACCAATTTTCTGTGACAAATTTAATTTCATCATAATCAGGGGTAATATTTATCATGAATATTGGAGACAATTGTCACCAATTAGGGATGGCAGTGGGGCGGGGCGGGGGACAAGGTTTCCACCCCCGCCCCGCCTCAAAATTTTATCCTCCACCCCCGCCCCGCCTCCGTGGCGGGGATGGATTTTATCCTCCACCCCCGCCTCCATCCCCGTTTCATACCCTTCATCCCCGGTCCAAACGAGGATGAGGCGGGGCGGGGCGGGGCGGGGATATTGCGGGGAAAAGTGGTCGGGACGGGGTTGGGGCGGGGATCGTGGCGGGGCGGGGAAAAGTGCATGTCCACCCCCGCCCCGCCTCCGCGGCGGGGATGGATTTTATCCTCCACCCCCGCCTCCATCCCCGTTTCATACCCTTCATCCCCGGTCCAAACGGGGCGGGGCCCCACTTTCCCCGGTCTACTGCCATCCCTATCACCAATGTATTCTATTTCTAGGATATTTTCCTTGTAATTGCTTTCTTCCTATAGTACATCCCTGCTTTCTTATTTGACTGGATCAACCAAATATCTTTAGCCCACTCAATATGTGATCCACCAGTTGTGGATTTTCTTTCTGGGTCTCTTGTGAAAAAGTAAGGCTGTTTTCTTTCTTGTGAGAATTCAGGAAAGAAAAAATATATATTGTCACAAATAATGTGAAAGATAGTAAAAGCTGAAGTTCTATCAATGGCAATTAACAAGAAACTAAAATATCAGGGCAATATTATTCACACTAAAATAGCGTAGGGACATATCCCGAGACCACCCTTTCACCTATTTCCCTATCATGTTATCCTTTGTGTTATCCACTTTGAGTTGTGATTGGATTGGGAGAAATTTGAATTTCCTGCAATAAATTTCAGCATGCTCTCAATCTCAATCATTTTGTTTTTCAATTTACAGTCCACCCAAGTGATGGGTTTGCATTCACTACTTTCTTTCCTGAACTCTTGTGGTAATTGTGATCTGTTGATTTCTTATTTTGCTTCCAGTCTAATGGATCTGGCCTAAAATATATGTTAATCTCTGTTATTCATGCTCTCATTTCTCACAGTTTTCCTTTGCAGACCACTTGTGGATCCTGTTGCCAGTTTTTGTGATCGTTTGCTCTGTGGAAGATCGGATGCATCTAATCAACCCAAAGGCCATGTACTGGGAGCCACTCCATTGCCCGGTTCTGTCCCTATAGGGGGCATCTAGGAGGAGGTATTCCAATTTATCTTATCAGCATGATTTCAACCTTTGCTATATTTGGTAAAAGGCAGCTCTTCAGTCTTGCATTTCCATCAGTTATATATTTAAATTTAGAAAAAAATGTACTAATTCATTAGTAAAAGCCCAAAATTTTCCAGATATGGTGCTCTATGACATTTGATGATTTCATGTTTATCAAATAAGAAAAAAGGTTGAACCATGACTCATCAGGAAGTTTCTAAAATCAAATCACCTTTATTATTTTCAACGTCACCTATATTGGCTACTGAGATGTCTTCTCATTAGTGCCAAGTGAATGGTCACATCTTTCAAAACTCTCTCTGAGAGTAGTGCTGTACTTCCAAGAGTGCCTTCTCAGTGGAGCCTGTGACTGCAGTCATTTTTCCCTTGATAAACTGACTATAGCATATGATCTTCTGAAGCGACTAAATAAAACCATGTATACCATCTCTCTCTCTCTCTCTCTAAGAGAGAGAGAGAGAGCAAATCAATTAAACTACTTCATAGTAGTTACTATGGTAGGAAATTCTTTTATCATGCAAGCGAGTCTGAAGATTGACTAGTTGATTATAGCAATTTCTGAAGTTATCTTCCTGCTTATCAACCAAGCCAATGACTATTCTCCTAGAACCATTGGCTATTCCTTTTCAGGCTTTTGACAATCAAAGATCATTTGCAGTTCTTAATCATGGAATTTTATCACCATATTGCAGAGAACGGGGTGCGCGGACCCTGGAAGAAAGGTTGGCAGCGGAGAAGGTTGGTACTGGAGTGAACGTTGAAGACACCTCTAGGTTTGGTGGACCAGAAAGTGTGTGAAAGTTATTCTACTTTTACATGCTATGAGTGGTCCTTTATTGGTTATATTACAGAAAATTTGCAGTTTATCCATCCTCTAACAAGTTGGCTCGAATTTTTTTTTGCTGTATCTCTTGCGGATCTGATAAGTTCCTCTGGCCTCTCTAACTGGTTCTAAACAGAAGGTTCCTAAAAAACATCAAAATTAGTGTCAATCACCTCTGTCTTCCTCCTTGTTTTCTTTTTTTTATCCTTTTCTCCCATACTTGCAGTGATCCTGTATGATCTGTTTTAATCATATGCACCACAATTCTCAAGATAACGAGTCTGTATGCAAATTCTCACTTTCCGATTTTGGCTTTTGAGGCACTGTATTGCAATTTTGCACTTAATTGAGCTAATAGTTTCTATTTATGTGAGAAGAAAGTATTGATTTTTGAAGCTCTATTTTCGCCGAGTTGCCTTTCAGGTTTTCACTACACACACACGGATACAATACAACTCGTGGGCTCCAACCCTCTAGGTGAAACTCATAGGAGTGGTTATTTTGACCAACATGGAAGTGTAACATGACGAAAATGGTAGGAATCAACCTTTGCATTGGAAAAGTGCAACTTGAGTGTTGTGCGATCGTAGAATGCCATTGCGGTTGAAGGGAAAATTTTATAGGACGACTATTAGGCCCGCTTTACTATATGGTACGGAATGTTGGGCCGCCAAGAGACATCATATTCAAAAAATGAGTGTAGCTGAGATGCGTATGCTTAGATGGATGTGTGAAAATACAATAAAAGATAAGATTCGGAACGAGGAGATACGTAAGAAGGTAGGCGTTGCACCCATTAAAAATAAGATGAGAGAGAATCCTTTACGGTGGTTTGGACATATTCGGCGAAGGCCTAATGATGCTCCAGTTAGAAGGATGAAGAAATGAAAAAGTATATTAGTTAAAAGAGGTCGGGGTAGGCCTAGGAAGACTTGGATGGAGATGATAGGAAAGAATATGAATGCTATGAACCTCACCGAGGACATGGCATTGGATAGAAATGATTGGAGGAAAAGGATTCATGTGGAAGATCCAAAATGATTTTCTTTGTTGGTTCATATTGCCGACCCCAATTGTTTTGGGATGAAGGCGTAGTTGTTGTTGTAAATTCCATACATTGTAGGCCAAAAAATTTTCAACCCCCATAAAATCAGACATACACATAAAAAACATGACCTAATGGTGGTTTTTACTAGGGATATAAACAGTTTGGATGCAACCCGATACCCAAATGTGAGTCCATTAAGTAGATGTGGTAGCCAAATCTGAATCTGATTAATTAATAATAAGATCCGGGTTGGGTATTAAGTTTTGCATTCAAACCTGAACCTAAATCTGACCAAAAACCTGACCTAATTAAATGTAAATACAGAGTTTTAAGCTAGTGGTTTTATCTTTTCCATCTGATTCTGAATCCGATTAACTCGAACATGGTAATGCCTAGATCCAACCCGAATCTGAATGGTTTACATTATATATATATATATATATATATATATATATATATATATATATATATATATATATATATATATGTGTGTGTGTGTGTGTGTGTGTGTGTGTGTGTGTGTGAGAGAGAGAGAGAGAGAGAGAGAGAGAGAGAGAGAGAGAGGGGAGTAGTTGCCTATGGCAGCCTATTGCGACTAAAGTGGGGTTTCCAAGTTGTTTTCCTAAATCTGACCACAAAAATGCGCTCAACATGGTTGATTTTCTAAGAAACGACATTTGGATAGTGTTTTTTGATAAAACAAAGTTTGATTTTTTAAGTCTTAAATATTTATGACATTTATAAAAATTTTACACCATTGATTTTCAAACCTTATAAAAACCTACCTGTGCTTCAGAATCAAATGATGTGAGAATTCATTCCTATAAAATCAAACACGTGAAACACATCTTTATGGTCATATTTGAGAAAAACATGAAAAAAAATCATTCAAAAGCCCTGTAGGCAGTGGTAGGCACGATCAACCTTTTTTTTTAAATGTAAAAAAAAAATGTAAAAAACGGCCTTTAGCAATGCTGAAAAATGCCGCTAAAAACAATTGAAAAATGATGGGTACATCCCTACATAGGCTTTTAGCAGTGTGTTGAAGTGCCGCTAAAGGTCCAGCATGCTTCAAAAGCGCTCTTTTTTGCTAGGTGATGAATGGTCAGCACACGTTCGTTCCGGTTAGGCCTTTCCTGTATATATACATATATGCACAAGGACGGAGACACCTACACACACAGGGAGTTTAACTTGGATTCTAATGGTCCAATAAATATGTAGAGTTGCAGCTTTGTTCCCCTCTTTTCTCCTCCCTTGCTCGCCTCTCTCCGACCTCGCTCTCCGGCAGCCCGCAGGTCGACGGCCTCTGTTTTCCGGCAACCCCGACTGTCGCTCGAATCCTTCCCTTGTCTTCTTCTGTTCGTCGAAGCCCCCCCCCCCCCCCCCCCCCCACACACACACACACACACACGTCGACACCCTCACCAGACGCCTGCTGACACCCCTTTCTCCGGCCACCTCTCCTCCTGCGGGCGACCCCCAAACCCTCTCCCTGTCCCACGACGCCACCACTGACCCACCTGTTGCCTGAATCAGTCGGCTTCAGCCCGACCCGATCCTCACTCTAGACCCTCTTTTCGCCACTCTTCTCGACACCAGTGACACACTGTCGGCATCCACCCTGCCTCAGCGGAGGTCACCTAACGCCAGAACCCCTGTGCGCCATCTTCCGTCGACGATACCCTCCGCGTCCGGCCCTCGCAGAGCAGGGATGCAATCTGAAACCTCAACTACTGGATGCTCTCTCTCTTTGGGTCGCCGGAGGCAGAAGAAGCTCGTTGGTGCCTTCCCCCAATCCTCAAACCCAATTAACTGCTCTCTCTCTCTCTCTCTCTCTCTCTCTCTCTCTCTCTCTCTCTCTCTCTCTCTCTCTCTCTCTCAGGAAACTCGTCGAAGGTATACGAAGCTCCCACCGCACATCTATCTCCCTCTCTCTCTCTCAACGACAGAGAGGGGGTTTTCACGCTTTGGGAGATCCGACACGGGCGACGGAGGAAGCCCCTCTCGATTAGCAACGATTCAAGGTATTTTTTATGTACTTCCGCCAACGTCTCCTTTTGTTGGCGTTTTCATGTCGTTTCTTTTAAAAAAAAAACTTGCTTTTTATACATTTTTAGGCCATGTTTTTTTTTATCCTGTGCATAACTGGTTAGTTATACATTGTCTGTCCCAAGCTCGAATAACGGAGGAGGGTTGCGGTAGGCCAGTGACAGCCAGCGTAAAAACGTAGTCACATCCTATGAATATGAACCAATATGCGAATTTCGTTGGGGCGTTCCCTACTAAGCGACACTATGTACTCTATAGGCCCGGAGGCAGTGATAAGTGGGCAAGGGTAGCTAGGACATTGCCCAAAAGCGACACGTCAAACCGGCGCCCGGGGTGGGGTCAAATAGGCAAGGGTTCCCGCACTTTGTTGGATGGGTGAGGGTAAAAAAGGTAGTTCAAGACCATACAATTAGGTTAGCCACTTGGAACATAGGGTCTTTAACTGGTAAGTTGGTAGAGTTAGTAGATGTTATGTGTAGGAGAAAGATTGATATTTTATGTTTACAAGAGACCAAATGGGTAGGTGAGAAAGCAAAAGTGATACAACCTTGGGGATATAAGATTTGGTATACAGGAATACATAGGAATAGGAATGGAGTTGGGATTGTTATTAGGCGTGAGTTTATAGATAATGTAGTTGAGGTCCGTAGGAAAGGAGATAGAATTATACTTATTAGAATAATAGTAGGTACAAATATTATTAATTTTATTAGTGTTTATGCACCTCAAGTTGGTTTAGACGATTCCATTAAGCGGTAATTTTGGGAAGATTTAGACGGAGTAGTACAAGGGATATCTCATAGAGAAAAGATTTTCATCGGCGGAGACCTTAATGGACATGTAGGCATTAGTAGGGATGGATTTGAGAGTATCCATGAAGGCTATGGTATAGGAGAAAGAAACAAAAGTGGAGAAAGGATTTTAGATTTTGGTTTGTCCTATGATTTGATCTTAGCCAACACGTGGTTTAGGAAAAGGGAGTCTCACCTAGTAACATTTAAAAGTGGGGTTGATAAGAGTCAGATAGATTTTTTCCTACTCAGAAAGAGAGATAGGGGTTGTTGCATCGATTGTAAGGTTATACCGGGAGAAAGTGTAGCCCACAGCATAGAGTCTTAATTTTAGATCTTAAAATTAGAAAATGCCACAAAAGAGATAGACATAGGATAGATCCTAGAATTAAGTGATGGGCACTGAAAGGAGCTAAACAAGGAATGTTTGTAAAACAGGTAGCTAAAAAAGCTAATTGGTGTCTCAAGGAGGATGCATAATCAATGTGGAATAAGATAGTGGGTTGCATGCGAAAGGTGGCGAAGGAGGTTTTGGGTGAGTCTAAAGGCGGTGCACCGCTAGGTAAGGATACATCATGGTAGAACGAAGATGTCAAATTAGCTATTAAGGTTAAAAGAGAGTGTTATAGAAATCTAAGTAAGAGTCGGGATAATGAGAATTTGGAGAAGTACATGGTAGCAAAGAAGGAAGCTAAAAAAGTAGTTCGACACGCGAGGAATAAGGTATATAAGGAGGTCTATGACAAGTTGGATACCAAGGAGGGCAAAAAGAATATTTATAGGCTTGCAAAGATGAGAGATATGAAATCGAGGGATCTGAGTATGGTTAGATGTATCAAATATGAAGCACAAAGGGTTTTAGTTAAAGATGAGGAGATTAAGGAAAGATGGAAAGATTATTTTGATAAGCTATTTAATGAAAGACATGCCCAGGATCTTAGAGACTTCTCCATTCTTTTTTATGAGATGAATCGTGACTTCGTGCGCAAGATTCAAAAGAAAGAAATTGCAGAGGCTTTGAAGAATATGAAATCTAGAAAGGCAGTTGGTCCGGATGGTATACCTATCGAGGCTTGGAAATGCTTGGGTGAGAAAGGTTTAGTATGGTTGGCAAATCTTTTTAACAAGATTTGACAGACAAATAAGATGCCTAATGAGTGGAGGAAGAGTATTTTGGTGTCACTCTATAAGAATAAGGGTGATATACGAGATTACACAAACTATCGTAGTATAAAACTCATGAGTCATACTATGAAACTTTGGGAGAGGGTGATTGAGTATAGGTTGAGGAAGGTTGCCATGATATCGGAGAATCAATTTGGTTTTATGCCTGGAAGATCAACTATGGAAGCTATACATCTTCTTAGACAACTTATTGAGAGATATAGAGAGGCGAACAAAGATTTGCATATAGTTTTTATTGATTTAGAGAAGGCATACGATAGAGTACCTAGGGATGTTCTCTGGTGGACAATGATGAAGAAAGGTATTTCTCTCAAGTACATTAGTATAATTAAATATATGTACGAAGGAGTAGTAACCAATGTCCGCACTTGTGGAGGGGTGACAAACAATTTTCCTATAACGGTTGGGTTACATCAAGGATATGCATTAAGCCCTTTCCTTTTTGCTATAGTGATAGATGAACTTACGAGATCAATTCAAGAGAATGTGCCGTGGTGTATGTTGTTTGTTGATGATATTGTTTTGATTGATGAGTCTAGAGCTGGGGTTAATGCTAAGTTAGAATTATGGAGACAGACTTTGGAAGCAAGAGGTTTTATGTTGAGTAAGAGTAAGACAGAATATATGGAATGTCAGTTTAGTAAGCAACGAAGTAGTGATGAGAGTGTAGTGAAGCTTGGTGAGCAAGAAATAGCGATGGATGACTGTTTCAAATATTTGGGATCTATCATTCAAAAGAACAGAGAAATTGATGGAGATGTAAATCATAGGATTAAGGCTGGGTGGATGAAATGAAAAAGTGCAACTGGAGTATTGTGCGATCGTAGAATGCCATTGCGATTGAAGGAAAAGTTTTATAGGACGACAATTAGACCCGCTTTACTATATGGTACGGAATGTTGGGCTGCCAAGAGACATCATTTTCAAAAAATGAGTGTAACTGAGATGCGTATGCTTCGATGGATGTGTGAAAATACACAAAGATAAGATTCAGAACGAGGAAATACGTAAGAAGGTAGGTGTTGCATCCATTGAAAATAAGATTGAGTGAGAATCGTTTACGATGGTTTGGGCATATTCGGCGAAGGCCTAATGATGCTCCGGTTAGAAGGATGGAGAAATGGGAAAATATATTAGCTAAAAGAGGTCGGGGTAGGCCTAAGAAGACTTGGATGGAGATGATAAGAAAGGATATGAATGCTTTGAACCTCACCGAGGACTTGACATTGGATAGAAATGATTGGAGGAGAAGGATTCATGTGGAGGACCCACAATGATTTTCTTTTTGGTTCATATCGCCGACCCCAATTGTTTGGGATGAAGGGGTTGTTGTTGTTGTTGTTGTTAATTTCTAGGGACAGATATGGAAGTCGACAAGTTCATCTCAAAATCTAGATTAAAATGACATGGTGGTTTCATGATTTAATTCTTACTATAATAAGGTTCTTAGTAATTCTTTAAAGAAAGTAAACCATTGTGCATTAATTTCGGAAGTTCAGTTAATACATAAGCCAATTAATTAGAACCAGCAAAATTTGCCATTGTGCTTCTGCATGTGCAGTTGAAGGTCATCCTTGGAAAAGAAAATCCATCATGTAAGAATCCCTTTCATCTTTTACGTCCACTACCTACCAACTACCAAGTCCTTAAATTTGGCCACTCCTCTTTCATCAACCAAATTTGTGATCCTTTTTGTGAAATGCATGCGACTCTACTTAATTAATGTGGTGAATATGAATACTTTTCCATAGTATTGGGGTAAAGCTATTTGTCTTCCAGTTTCCCATATGCTTGGATAAATTCACCTGACAATGAGCAATCAAAATATGCTGCCCGACTCATAAATGGTGCAGAGACATAGCCAAAAAGTAGTGTTCCATCACCCAAGGCCTTTCTATATAATGACTATGGTCCACACCCCCACATGAGGTGCTCATGTGGCCATCTAACTGCACTTGTTTTTTTTTTTTGAAAGGCAAGCTGGGGTTAGGCAGAGCCCCCAGTTATATTCAATCGTACCACTGGGGTTTTGAACCTCTGACCCTGCACTGATAGCTCCTAACAACCACGCGGAGCTCCCTGTACAAAGTAAAATAGGTATTCAACTCAAATTGAGATGTTTGGACATCCAAACCAACGGGGTTTTAGCTAGGAGCAGCTAGTGCACGTCACCTTGTGTTGGGGGCGTTGCAAGTTCAAATCCCAATGGTATCGTTGTATAACTGGTAGGGGCCTGCCTAACCCCAGCTTGCCTTTCAAAAAAAAAAGTTTGGACATCCAAATGAAGACAGCATTGGTGGTATTGGAGCTTCAAGGGCTCCGCACACCTGGTTATATGAGTTGGCTTAAAGCGTCCAAGTTAAAGGACATTATGAGCAGGGGTGAAGCTACATATGGGCCAAGGTGGCCACCCTGACCCGAAAATCCTCAATAAGAGAATTTCAGTTACTGTAGTCTGTGCCCACCCTAACCCAAATGTTGTTCCCCCCAAAACTCTCTCTCTCTCTCTCTCTGCCAGCTAATCCATTACTACACACCTGTGCCCACTCTAATTTGGATTTCTGGCTCTGCCACTGATCATGAGTTTGATACATAAGGGGTGCGTCCTTTGCTGCAAGTCCAAAAACAAGTGTTCTACCTAGCTAGGGGTGAGATGGACTTCAAGAGTTTTATTGGGGAAGGCCTGCACCCTGGTTTGGTTCACACCCACCCTGGTCACGGCTGATGAGAACCGGGTTTTCTTTTGGTTGAGCCACAGAAAAAAAGCTGGCATGGACATTGGTTTCTTTGTCTTTTTTTTTTTTGGAAATTTATATATAGGTGACTCGCTCATAGGGATGTCGAATGAACCAGATTTTATCTGATATCCAATGTTTATATGCATTTGGCAAATTAAAAGAATATCTGATCACAATCAGATGCCGATTTGGTTTTGATTTTTTGCTATCAAATCCGAGAAATATTTATTTGACAGATATCTGGATCGGTTTACATGTAAAAAAGCAGATCTAGTATAAGCTTGCCACCATCCAAATCTCAATCCAAATTGAAATCTGTTTGGCCAACATCCTATTTGTCAAATATGGTACTGGCCATATCTTATCCTAATCCCAACCGTTTACATTCATGGAAAAATTACAATTAACTCCCTATGTTTTAAAACTTTTAATATAAGCACCTATCTTTTCAATTTCTTTTTGAAATGACCAACTATATCACTTTTCTTACTAAAAGTTACTTACCTGTCCTTAACTGTGCTACAACTAAAAAAAATGATTCATTCATTTAAAGAAAAAAAATAGTGTCACTTGAAAAAGTCAACTAGTTAATGAAATTTGTGTCATTGAAACTGTCAGAAATATAACTTGAAGATAGAGGTGGCATAATCGGGCCTTCCCTGCCTGGCCAGGCCCTATTTAGAGCTCAGTCCGCCTAGCTTTAAGTGCGGCCGGTCCCGATCTATTTACTAACAGGCTGAGTTTTGGCCCTGTTCTTAACGGACTCGGGTTTAAAGAGCAACCTATGACCCAACCCATTAGCCCAACGGGTCAATGTGAAGAACAAACCCAACTCGGGCATGCCCACTTATATAACAAGCTGTTTTGGCCAGGGCCTAAAATCTCGGCCTAAACCCAGCCCATGGCAGGCGAGTCAGCTTGGCCCATCGGGCCGCCCGGCCCGTTGCCCACCCTACTCGAGGATGTCATATAGGCAATTTATTGAAATAATAGATGCTTATTTGAAAAGTTTTAAGAAGTAGGTGGTTAAAGGTAATTTGTCATAAATTAAGCACCTATATTTTAACTTTTTTTTTTTCTTGTAAAGTGAGCTTGACCATGCAAACTTTATGAACCTTGTGATTATGATGGTGGGGGAGAAACCGAAATCAGCACTGAGCCCACTTACATGCAACCAATCTTGGGGGCAACAACACAAGCCTAAAGTAACGGTTCACTGCATTCTAAAAACTTATGTTGGGGGTCCCCAATTTCCTTATTTTAGTAATCACAACACACAAAATGAGGAACCTTTTCTCGATTCTGTGAGAAAACTTTCCTTTCTTTTTTTGAAAGGCAAGAGAAAACTTTCCTTGGGTGTACATCCTTAGGCACTTTGTTTAAGATGGCTTTTACTTGGGGATTGCCAAGAGACCTAAACGTCTTCAATCTGCGTACCCATTTATTCTTTTAGGAAGTTGAGCAACTGGGGATTGCTGATTCTATGCGTGTGTATAAGCAAAACCAAGTGGAGGAGAAAAGAGAAAAGGGCCACATTTAGGAGATCATATTTTTCCAAAGCATTGAGTTGCTGAATTGCATTTGCAAATGAATAATTGAGGTTGAATGACCACGGCGATGGTTGCCCATGTGGTCAGCGGGGTCCTGTGTCAGCTGAAGGCCAAGGATCGAATCCTGCTGTTTCATGGGGGCTGCCGTTGCTTTATCATGGTTGGGGCAGGTAAGGCTGGATGGTGGTGTCTTCAACTTGAAGTTTTACCTCGCAGGGAGGCGGACCCATTAAGTGATCCGGTTCTCGGTGAAGGTTCCTTCGTCATAAAAAAAAAAGAAAAAAGAATAATTGAGATTGAGTGAGTGCATGGTTTAAGAGAAACTTGCCTTCCATATATAAAAATCTGTGAAACGGTAGGAAGCTTCCCACTACCTTTGGTTTTGGTGGACAGTGTCCCACTATGTCATATGGATACGTCTGCCTTTGGTTTTGGCGGTCAGTGACCCACTATGTCATATGGATACGGCCGAGGATACAGCCATTTTTACTAATAAGTTCTCAATATAACTTGTATATAAAGGGATATGGAACGGGCTATGGAGTATCCGTGTGACAGGTGTTCCGATATCAAAGGGTAAGCACAACTGCAACTAGCATACTTGTCAAGAATGCGCTGGACCAACACAACTTTGAATATTCTTTAGTGTTTCCTACATCTGCACTGATGCAAGCTCCAATAGGGATGGCAGTGGATCGGGGCGGAGGCGGGGGACAAGGTCTCCACCCCCGCCCCATCTCAAAATTCTGTCCATTAGTCTACTGCTAACCCTAAGCTCCATACCACATGATGGTCTCTTCAAATTCAAAATTTTACTTATTTGCAAAGGAGCTCTGCTTGTATTTAGCACATATTTATCAGAAATTTTGCAACACCTCATAAGCTCAACTCGAAGCGCCAAACTACATGCTCCTTTTTATGATTAAGTAGCTTTATGAGAAGCTCCTTTCTGAAAAGTGAAAAGCTTAGTTCTATCATGAAAATGAACTTTCACATATCGAAAATTTCTTTTTTTTATTAAAAGAATTGAGCTTTCTTTTCATAAATTTATGTTTTAATTATAAAATCCACATATGTAAACAATAATTTATTTTTAAAAAAACTTAAAATGTATTTAAAACACAGGTTTTAACAAACTTTTTATGTCACTTCCTCAAAAAACATTTTTTTATGTCATTTCCTACTTATTCCCATTGTGGGTTTTCATTGGCCTTTGCCCATGCTTCCTAGCTAAGCCCTTCATGCTTAACACATCCAAGCATTTATTTAAACCCTCACTTCTAGCTTCAGTCTTTGTGCATCTATTCTTATGCCTACTGCTTATTTTTACATAATGCAATACATGAGCAAACTTTTTTTTTTACCTCGCAGAAATGTGGCATTCAGCTACATTCAGAAACACTAGAGATCGAGAACTTGTTTACCTTTCATTGGACACCAGTGAGCCTTACAAGAGCTATATAAAGTAACGAACTAGCTTGAGGACTTGGAAGAAGAACCCATATATGGACACCATATATCTTAGATGGAGGGTTCTCAACCTGCCACGATGCCTACCCACCTCCTCTAAATATATGTCGACCATGTCCCTAGAAATATCTTTAAAATGATTGATGTATCTATAATATTAAAATCAACATCAGTAATGTTCTCCCTGAGGGCTTGAGTGTGGATGATCCAACCTAGACATTACCTGCTTCGATGGGGAACTTTGTTATTAGAAAAAAGTGTACATGTATATATATCAACATCAGTGGTGTATAAGGGTGGGCAATGGGCCGGGCTGCCCGGTGGGCCAAGCCTACTCGGCCCAGCATGGATAGGGTTTGGGTTAAGGTTTTAGGCCTTGACCCATTAGTTACTCGGACGAAACCTGTTGTAAACATGAACTGCTCGGGTTGACCCATGGGCTATCAGGCCTGAACTAATTAATTAATTTTTCATGGCTGGTTGCACAGTAACTTGGTAATTGTTACTATTTAACTAATTAGTTGTATTGACTATACAGGAATTATAAAAGGATAATTCGATGGGTGCATTAATTTTTCATTTAATTCATTGCTTTTGGCATTATAAGAATTAATTTATGAACTTCATTTGAAAATAACCTACAAATGGTTTTAGGTTGGGTTGGACCTACCCGCTGAACATTGGCCCATTGGGCTAATGAGCCGGGTCATGGACTACTCTTCAAACCCGAGCTGTTAAGAACCGGGCAAAAATCTGGCCCATTAATAAATGGGACGGGCCACACTTCAAACCGGATGGGCCAAGCTCTAAATGGGCTTGGGCCGGGGCAGACAGGTCTGATGCCCAACCCTAGTGGTGTATATTTGACCAAAAGTTTATGCACCTGTAGATCCCATTCCTTTCCATTGCCCATACGTAGTCCTAGTAAACAAGTCGAATAAACCGAATAGAGGGCCTTCAAGTTTGCCTCATTCTTGCAGCAAGCTGAGCTAAGCTTAAACTCATTGCGAGCCCAAATTAAATGAACCAAGTTGTAGCTGGCTTGTTTACAAAAAAAATACAATTTGAAAATAATAAAATTTGTACTCTAAACCTACTATGCAAAGCTGAAACTGGCTTATTTACAACATAAATACATGATTTCAAAGCTGTAAGCAATAGGATTTCAACCCTAAACTTATTGCTTGCAATCCAAACACTTCAACCATATAAACCGTATGCACGGGCAGAGCCAAAAATTTAAACTATGGTGGGCACAAATGCATGCGAAAAAAAGAAATCTTGTTTGCCATGTCAGAGAGACTATCAGACAGCGGATGGCTGGACTCAAGGCACCGGCCTGAGCATGAACGAGAGAGAGAGAGAGGACTTCGTCCTGTGTATGCTGCGGCAGCGGTGTGCATGGTGCGCTAGATGGCCTGAGGCTGCCTCTGAACGGTTGCCGGTGGTCCTGTAGCTGTGGGGTTGGGCCATTGAGAGGATGGGCTACATAAAAAGTGGCCAGAGTATTCATGTCCCTTTGAGTTGGGCATGAGTGGTGCATGCCCACCTGCACTCCGGATCAAGGTGCACACCCTGACCCATACTCCCTTGGGGAATTTTTGTAGGTTAGGGTGGACACCCCCACAATGTTGCTCCGCCCTGACCATATGATATATGTGAAATATACATTTATTACTTGTTAATAAGCATATACAAGGCGAGCTGAACCCACCCTTTGTTCATGCTTGGCCCGTCCAGCCTATTTTGCAAGTTCAAACAAGCTCTTTATGAATCGAGCCGTGAGCGGCTTGTCTGTCTCTTAGCTTTTACACAAACCACTTGTCTGGTAAGAGCAGCTAGTGTAAGTCACCTTGTGTTGGAACGTTTGCAGGTTCAAAACCCAATGGTATAGTTAGGGGTCTGCCTAACCCCAGCTTTCCTATATATATTACAAGCGACTTTGCACCTGTGGGAATCGATAACTATGAGAAGAGAGTGTTTCTAATGCTCATGAACTTAAACAATGAGGGGACTGTTTTTGTCCTTGGCATTTATTAATGCATTATTCTTCTACATAGCATGGAGCACAAGGGTGTAGAGAGAGGGCATGTGCTGATGCAGTAGATGAGGGGATAAGGACCCTTAGGTTGGTTCAAGGCCTACGAGTCCCTGTCATCCCAATCCACGTAAGGCCATCACTGCTCGCGTCGCCACTGTTGGCTCTGAGCCCAAATACCAATGTTGTCAGTATCGTATCAGCAGAAAATTGATACGTTTCACTCCTGTATCGGTTATCTTTTAATAAATATAAAAATTACTGAAATTTTATTTTTAAAAAATTATTTTAATAGTTTTAACTCATGTCACGTTTTGATTGACACATAATATTTTTTTAATTATTTCTTTGCCGATTTAAAATGATTCACTTGAGTATCCGCTGATTCACCTGAATCGTTGGCCAAACCATACAGGGCCGATAACCGATACTGACAACATTGCCAAATACCAACAATCGAGTCAAGACGAAAATTCCACTCTAAAGCAGAGATCGGCATCACCTTTCCTTTTGCCCATCTTCTTTTGCAGGAGGGAAGTACAAAAGAAAATATTTTCTCTCACCTTATAGATCTTTTTTTCCCTCAGATCCTAGAAACATTGTTTGTTACTTCCCCATGTCCTCTATGTATATGAGAAAAAGAAAAAGAAAAAAAGAGGTTTTATGCAGCATCAGCTCGTTGTTTGATATCTTCTTTTTCTCTTTTAAAAATTGTCACTGAAAACCACAAAAAAAGCTGCCCTCATGTGAGTTTTACGACGCATTCAATTAAAGCCATTATTCTTAATATTAAGAAGATCTTAATTAATAGATAATCTATCTGGTTTTCTTAATAGCAAATCTCTTTGTCGTGTATGGTATTAAGATAGTATTAAGATACGGTAAGTGAAGATTTAGATAAGCAGCCGGTAGCTAGATCCTATATTATAAGGCAACTAAAACTACATAACTCTATAAGGTTTGTTTCATAATCTAATTTTTAACTCTTATAGCCTTTTTTTTAGCAAAACTGCGGAGAAACCACCTTGCTCTACCATATTCAAGTAGGGGTGTCAATAGGTCAAGTTAGGTTTTGGGCCCAGGTGGAACCAGACCCTGAACTGATTTGAGGTACTGGTACTAGGTTCGGACTAGGGTTGAAGCAAACCCACTATAAGAGAAACCATACCCGAATCCTATAAAGATTACATGAACCAAGCTCGGATCATACCTGGTAAAATAATATTTTTTATCCTTTTTACATTGAAAATTTGTGGATCTTAGTCGGAACTCGGGTCAGGCTCGAGTCTGATATGAAATTTCACAAACCATACCTGCTACATATATTAATCGGACCCTTGTGATCCAATCCGAATTGTAATCAAACATTCTTATTTATCACCAAACCTTGACCCTATAGGATTCGGTATGGGTCCAGTCTAGGTCAAACCCAACCCATTGACACTCCTATATTCAAGTTCATTGCTGTAAAACCCAAAGTCTTCCTTGCTGCCGCAAGGGTATTAGACACGTTTTTTTTTGCTTATATATTAGACATTGGAAAACTGGTTAAAATGGTCAGATCTTCCTGTCTGTAGACGTATCCATGAGACAGAGATTTACATAGATCAATTGGTAAAAATGACCAAGGCATTGTGGTGTAAAATCATGAAGTTTATTCTCCCACTGCGAAGCTGATAAGCAACAGATGCCACCTTAACATAAAGCCAAAATGGTTCATATTTTGATTAGGCCTCTCAAAAATGATAATGCCCCAAGTTTCCTGAAAAACAAAAAGTTGGTGGGTTATGAGCAGTGTTGTCAGTATCGGCCGATATCGTATCGTAATAGAAAATTGATACGATACTGACCTGAATCAGCTGTTTTTTAATAAATATAAAAATAGCTTAAAATTAAATCTTAATATTATCTTAATAGGCTTTAACACGTGTTATGTTTTGACTGATATATACATAATAATTTTTTTGGCATTCAGAACGAGAATCGGTATGGGCAGATTCACTTGGATGGTTGGCCAAACGATACAGGTCCGATTCCGATACTGACAACATTGGTTATGAGATAAACAAACAATAATCCTTCAGAAGCAGACGTTGTGGGGGTGAGGGTGACCATATATATAATAATTATTAGCAGTTCCATTAGCTACAGATTTTAAAATTGACTAGGGAAAGGACATTATCCATCTGGGCCGTCCATAAGATTTGGCTGGGGCCCATGGCCGTCGTCGATGTCCACTTTCGGTTCCTCATGTCCAAACAAATGCAAGTTGGCTCCATCTTTCTCTTGATTTGGGCCGACCAATGGTCACCCGGGTCAGATATTTTTATAAACAGGAAACCACGAGGAAGACAACCCCATTTACTTTATTTTTTTTTCTAATATTGGCACGTAAAGAATAGGAAAAGAGCAGGAGTGTCAACTGGTCGGGTGTACCCAGACCTGACCCATACCAAACCCTATACGGTCTGGGTATGGTGATAAATAAGAAGAACTGATTAATCAGACCCAGGTCCAGACTCAAATGTCCGATTAATAATACATAGAGGGTATCGTTTATGAAATTTTATACCAGACCCTGGCCCGACCTGAGTTCCGATTATGACCCACAAATTTTCAATGTAAAAATGATAAAAATTATTATTTTGTTAGGTACGTATGGCCCTGGTATGGTTCATGTAGTTCTTATGGAATCTGAGTATGGTTTCTCTTAAGGTGGGTCTGATTAAAACCGGGTCCAGACCTTATACCATACCTAAAAATCAGAGCTGAACCAAACCCTACCGTTGACACTCTTAGAAAAGAGATTTTGGCCTAATGAAAGTTAGGGGGGGCACCCCCGCACCCCTAATGGTGAAAAAAAAAAATTTCAAATTGTTGAGAGCTTCGTTGCACTACTAAAGCCTAAAGGTGGATCAAGACTGGGCAACACCAGGCCCTATACTATGACGTATGAGCCCACTTCATCAAATGGCCTAAATGCCTTTCTTGACATGTTGATGGAAGATTGATGACCAATAAGAATTGAGATAAGATGCAATGTGATTGTACAGTTTAAGTGTACTGCTGCATCTGATCACCCACCATCTTTGAGATACGGTCTGATCACCTCGTGCTGTTGTCAGTGACAGTATCGGTGTGAATTGGCCAGAATCGACTGATTTCTGATTTGTATCGTATCGGCAGAAAATTGATACCATACTAACCAGATAGGCTTTAATAAATGTAAAAAGCACTTAAAATTAAATTTTAATAATATTCTAACACTTTTAACATGTGTCACGTTCTGATTGACACAGAATGTTTTTTAATTATTTTATAGCCAATTATTCACTTGAGAAAATCGGGTCACCTTCTGATTGACATGGGTCTAGGTATGGTTTCTCTTCTAGTGGATTTGATTAGACTGAATGAATACCATACCCAAAAATCAGGTCCAAGTCTGGTTTTACCTGGATCCAAACCAAACCCACCCCCAATCACCACCATGCTGCAGCATTAGATCACACACCGTATGTTGTTGGACCCCACAGCTCACAAGTTATATCTCAAAGATGGTGTGTGTCTTTGTGGAAAGTCGTTGAAAATCCTTGGCACAAATATTTTAGATATTTTGATCTTGTTTTGAGCTTTTGAAGAAAATCTCAAGGAAAAGAAAATTTTAAAAAACAATAGTTATAATAACATGGTTTGCTTGTGTGATTATGTTTAACATTTAAAAATAATAATTTATTTTTAATAAGGTTTAACATTTCATGAAAACAGCCCTTGCCAATATAATTCTTGAACCAAGTATCCGTACTTGGCTCGTGTCATTAATCAACCTAGGGATTCGAACTTGCCTGAGGACAAGATTGACTTGTGGTGAGCTCGAATTCCCCTATTATATGTGCGGGTCATCACCATATTGTGATTTTTGAATTTCATGGTTTTAAACTTTTTATTCCTAGAAAATTCATATGCCATAGAAATATTGGTAAAATCCCAAGAAGTTCAATATCTTGCTTATTTCTTATAATTATGATTTATCCCAACATTATTCATTCTGTTATATATTTCATGCTTTTCATATTTTCTTTATTTAATTTCAATCATAAAATGTGTCAAGAAAATATGAGAATAATATTGATTAATTTGCTCAAAACCTAAACCCACGTCCTTAGTATTTGGATTGTTTTCTTTTCCAAAGATTGGTTCTCCATTAGACAAATGCCAACAAACCCCTCTCTCTTTATTTTCTTTTTTTTTTAAAACCAAAAATTTTGCTGGGGAGGAAGAGGTTAGGAGACCACAAGAAGCCCTAGATTCTACGAAAATAGGTTTGGGAACGATAAGGTCTGTGACATTTCGGTTTCTTCGCATTAGCCCGAAACGAGCTGCCGGGTGCTAGACACCCGGATCAACCATGTTATTCTTTTCTTTTGGCTCGTGGTCTGAACTTGTGGTTCAGACCCGTGTGGAGGTTTGACAGCATGGTCTGGTCCAGAGGACCAGATTCGTGGTCATCTCCTTTAGGTTTCCCCTCTTGAAACCATGGTGCATCTCGGGTGCTAACCACCTTTGTGGTCCAGATCTGGGCCTTCATTGCCCTATCCTGGACGTCTGGTCTGAACCATGAGTTCAGACCAGAACCCATGATAGATCTCTCGGTCTGGTCTAGAGGACCAGATCCGCACCTAGCCCTATTGGGTTCACCCTAGCGTAGCAGTGGGCTGTCGGGTGCCCTTTCATCTTTGTTAGGGCTGCTACCACCCACAGTCACCTTATCCGAATCGGGGCATTCAGGGCAGGGCTGGACCAAGACCATGGCCTAGTCTGAAGGACCAGACCCGAACTTCTTTTTTCTCATATTTTTTCCCTTATGCATTTGTTTGGGTCACGTTTGATTAGGGCACTATGAACGTGATAGATGGAGATACGAGTAACCGGATATATATATATATATATATATATATATATATAATTGTTGGACGATATAGGTCCGCTGCCTAGTGGAACCCAGTCGGACACATGGCACTCTTGTGCCTTGTCCAAATATTTAAATGGTAATCCTTAGACTCAAATTGGTGTTTTTGACCACATAGGTGTTTTGTACCTTGTGTTTGTTCATTGGGGTAGCTGAATTGAAGTATGAGACTCGCTACGTCTCAAAAATTTGTTTTTGATCCCTGCTTTCATTCTTACATGGGTTTTGATTTTAGCCTCCATCCCTGGTCTGCCCAAACGAGGCGTGACCTCATTTTCCTTCAGTCCACTGCCATGCATCCCTTGTGGTGCCGCTGGTCCGGCAAACGCATCGCCTCCCCTGAAAGGCGGTGGCCCTGTGTAAAGATAGAAAACACAAAGCACCACTCTGTTAAATAAAACAAAAATACAGGGGAGGAGTTCGTACCTGAGGCAGCCATTGACGGGTTACTGCGCTTGCCAAAAAACAGAGATCATTTGGAGCAGAGGAAGGTGGTGGCAGTTGAGGACGGAGGGGGTTCTCTCTGCTCAGCCGGGTTGCAGCCACCACAAGCGCAAGCTTCCGAAACGCAACCAGTGAGTCAACCTTTTCCCCTCACCCGTATGAAAAAAATACCGAATGAAGGTAAAACTGTAATGTTTTATTTCCTTATGTTTTTCACTCTATATTTTTCGTATTGGGGTTGCTCATGAAACCCTCTTTTATAGGCACAAAATGGGAACGGTTGTGTAACCGTTCCCCTTGATTTTATGCGGGTTTAACAGAAGGAGCATCTTTCATGGGGGAGCGTTACCTACATCGTGGGTAACCACCACCAACGTGGTGGTTTATCCCAATATTCTCCCACTTGTTCTGACGATAAACCCATTAACCAGAAAACTTTATGGGAATGTTCTTGGTGAATAGATTAGTCTTTATAATCTATTCTATAGGTCCTTAGTTGAATCTCTAATCCTTATGAGATTAACAACAAAAAAATACTGAGAATCATGAACTGAAAGGGATCACTTTATTTATATGCATACGTCAAAAAGAGTTTAACAAGTTCATCCTCATTACATGTTCGAAATATAATCCCGGTGCTAGCCCTTTAGTAAGAGGATCAACGATCCTCTCTTTGGAACCAATATTAGCAATATGCACTAAATGATTCTCCGTTCTTTCTTTAACAACAAAATACTTCAATTCCATATGCTTACATGACGTAGTACTTTTGTTGTTGTTCGAAAAGGACACCGCAACTTTATTATCACAGTAGACCTTCAGTGGCTTCCCAATGGAATCAACCACCTTTAACTGTGATATGAAGTTCTTTAACCATATAGCCTGTGAAGTAGTTTCGTATAATGCTATGAATTCTGCCTCCATGGTGTGGGCAGCAGTGGTCGTTTGTTTTTCACTCCTCCAAGAGATCGCGCCCCTACCAAGTAAGAAGACATACCCAGTAGTAGATTTTCTACTATCAAGGAATTCTCCTAAGTCCGCATCTAAGTAGCCAATGACCTCGAGGTGATCAACTTTATGATACGTCAACATATAATTTTTTGTCTCTTGCAAGTACCATAAGACTTTCTTGATAGCCTTCCAATGGGGTAAACCTGGGTTAGACTGAAATCTTCCAAGCACCCCTACTGCAAAAGAAATATTTGGTCGAGAACATATCTGCACGTACTGCAAGCTGCCAACAACTGATGCATATGGATGAGCACTCATCTGTACTTTATCAATATCGTTCTGTGGACAAACATTTAGGCTCAGCTTGTCACCCTTTGATATGGGTGTTGAACTAGGAGAACAATTCTTCATCCCATATCGCTTTAACACCTTATCTATGTACGATCTTTGAGAGAGGCCTAAAAAACCTTTTGCGCTGTCTCGACGGATCTCAATGCTAAGAACATAACCAGCCTCATCCATATCTTTCATATCAAAATGTGATGCAAGAAACTATTTTGTCTCTGAAAGCAACTTTATATCGTTGGTTGCAAGTAAAATGTCATTTGCATACAACATCAATATAATGAACTTACTGTCACTTTCCTTAAGGTATATACATTGATCAATAATATTTTCTATAAACCCGAAAGTCACAATGACTTGGAAAAATTTAATATACCACTATCGGGAGGCCTGTTTAAGTCTATATATTGATTTATTGAGCTTGCAAACCAGACGACCATTTTCAGAGAAACCAAGAGGTTGTTTCATGTATACCTTTTATTCAGATCCCTGTTAAGGAACGTTGTTTTCACATCCATTTGATATAACTCTACGTCATAATGAGCTACGAGGGCCAAAATTATTCTCATTGACTCCTTAGTTGAGACATGAGAAAATATCTCATTATAATCAATGCCCTCCATCTGGGTGAATCATTTAGCAACCAATCTTACTTTATGTCTCTCTATGTTACCTTTGAAGTCTTTTTTGGTCTTAAAGACTCATTTACACCCTACGGGCTTTACTCTCTTAGGTAACTCGACAAGATCCCACACTTGATGTTTAGCCATAGAGTCTAAGTCTTCTTTCATGGCTTCTATCTAGTGTACAGATTGTTTGCTTTCCACAACTTTCATAAAAGTCAACGGGTCATCATCCATATCTATGAAATCACCAGGCTCCTGAAGGTACACCACATAAACAAGATGTATGGCAGATCTCCTAATCCTTGTGGATCTCCAAACAGGTCATTCTTCAAGCTCAGATTGAACCTGGTCATCATGTTTGTGCTCTTCCTCATTATCCACAATAGGTTCACTTTGAATTTGTGCATCAACAACCGAATGATCAACCGCATCATCATTAGGAATAATATTGTGATATCTTTCGATATTTTCCTTAACAGGTGACGAAACTGGATCATGTATTTCCTCAAAACCAAAGCTTTGAAGTGCACTTAATCCTACTGAACCATCTTCTAAGAATTTTGCTTTATCTGTTTCAACAATCTGTGGTGAATGAGATGGACAATAAAACTTGTACCCTTTTGATCTTTCTGGATAACCAATGAAATATCAACTGGTTGTTCTTGGATCAAAGACTTTAATGTGGGGGTTATACAACTTAGCCTCTGCAGGACATCCTCATATGTGTATATAAGATAGTGATGGTTTCCTACCTGTCCACAACTTATACCCTTTTTATTTATTGACCTTATTTTTATAGAGATATCATTTTTTTTAACTAATCAAAACAAAAAAATAAGGACATAATAATCAAGATTCAAATTCATGCTAGATCTATTAAGCAAGAGCAAGAAACATGACGAGACTCATACAATCATGATTTTTAGATGCTTTAAGCACCTTTACAACATCATACAATACATCTTTGATCATATTTAGGTTAATCTTGCTAAAACATTAACAAACAAAATCTAAAAATCACAAAACCTTCATGAAATATCTCAAATACGATTTCATCTATGCAAGAATCACAAGAGACATAAAAATAACATAAAATCATGAATTGTTTATTTAATAACATGTTTAATCATGTTATATATGTCCTAGTCTACCATATATGATTTGATTAACTTTCTTTATCATAAAACATCAAAACCTTAAAATGTTTTTATTAAAACCATCTTTAAAATGATTTTTATATATTTTTAATCAAGATCAATGCAAGAGGCATATTTATAGCATCAAGATCAATGAAAAAACACTGAAAAATATGCTTCCACATTCATTATTCATGCTCAACAATCAAATAAAATACAGATCTATCTATCTACATGATTTTTGCTTTTCAGGGTTTCAAAACTAGTCTTTCCAAATCATTTTTTCAAAATCGATCTCCTAAAATATCGTTTTGGATTTTTAAAAATCTTTTGCATATAGATCTAATAGCCATAGATGTTCTAGGCATAGATTACATGAAGATTCAAGTACTGGATCAAAAAGAGGGTATGTTAATGCATCTCGAAACTGAACACCATAAAAGTAGAGATTTCCTACCAAAAATATGCTTTTTCGCAATGACATCGTTGTTTTTTTCTCTAATGTACCTTGTTCCAGGCTGGATTAGACCTTCACCAAGGTGGTTGCAAGTCTCTAATGGAGGTCTGCACTTTTCTAATGGTTTGATGGAAGAAAGAGATGTAAGAAAGAAAAAGAGAGAGATGTGCATCCCTATCATGAGGGCCTCTATTTATAGATAAGCCTAGGCAAGAGTCTCATCTCTAATATAAAAAATTAATACTTATTAATTTTCTTTATTAATAAAATAAGTAAATAAATTATGGGACCTAACTTATTAAATTTTAAAATTGATTAAGCTAGAAAAGAAAGGCAGATCTTCTTACCTTGACTTGGACTCTAGTGATATAATAACCTTCTGTGAGGCCTATAGACCCAAAGACTTAACAAAACTCAATGTTTAAAGAGTTGATTTGATAGCTCTCAAAATGTAGATCATCATGATGGTCTTAGATTTAATCTTACACACACAAATCATCAAAAAAATTTAGTCGATATTGAAAACATTAATTTTTGACCTACAATTAGGCATGAACTTCGGTCGATGATAAAATGCTTAAATTGACACTAATTTGGGAGTGTAGATAGTCGATTTCAATGCCTTCAAAATGAGAAACATCAATGTCGACTCTGATTTAATAGGTAAGGCATTGATCGACCAAAATTCTTGTCAAAATAATAATAACATTATTGTGAATGTCCCACCCTATGGGTCCAATCCAATGATATTAGATCCAAAAATCTTGAGTTATATCCCACCCAATTCATCTCTAATAAGATCCAAATGTCATGGATTATATCCAACTTAATTGAGTTAGATCCAAATATCATGAGTTGAATCCACTGCCTAATTTAAGGTCTAAATTCATATTAGACCTGAATGCTATGCTTTAGATCCAAGTCCAATATCCATAATCTAAACATATACAAATCATTTACTTTCATGTTTAGTCCACATATTTTGAATTTTATAATTATTTTTACAATGTTCTTTATAACTTGAGACGTAATTTCATAATAATTTGAAATCAAGAAAATCAAGAATTTCAAGAAAACCAAGAAATTGCATTAATGTCACATATGCAGATAATGAAAAAATCTTGGATTTTACACTCATTATCTTGAACATCACTGGGTTCTTGAAACTCATAAGGTTGAGACTCGAATTTGGATATGGGTAGGATGTGTCCTTCTCCTTTATCCGAAATGTTATGATTTTGAACAGGAAACACATTTTCATAAAACTTTACATCCCAACTAACAAAGATTTTTTTTGTTTCAAGATCAGACACACGATAACTGACTTGACCATATGGATACCCTATGAAAACTCCTTTGCATGCTCGATTATCAAATTTATGAGAATGATGTATGTTGTAAGCATAACACAAACATCCAAAAATAAAAAAATAATCATAAACATGGTTTTTTCCATGAAGTAACTCGTAGGGTATCTTGCCCATTAAAGGTTTGGAAGGAATGCAATTAATGATATATGCAGTTGTTAAAACGTATTCTCTCTAAAACTTAATATATAAAAAAGCTTGAAATCTCAAGGCTCTCGCAACATTGAGTAAATCTTTATGCTTGCGTTCGACTACTCTATTTTGTTGGGGGGTTGCAACACAACTATGTTGGTGTTTAACCCTCTTTTCCTTTAAAAAATTTTGCATGTCATTTAAAAAAAATCAATTCCATTGTCAAATCTAAGACTTAGAATTTTGCTATTAAATTTATTTTCAATAAGCAAGAAATTTTTTTGGATCTGGACTATGGTTTCTAATTTATGCCGCATGAGATGAACCCATGTAGTTCTGGAATAGTCATCCACTGTGGTAAAAAAGTATTGTGCTTCAGATAAAAAGATGGTTTGATATCCACCCCATATGTCACAATAGATTAATTGAAAAGGTTTTGACGAAGGAATCGACCTGCTAAGAAAAGGAAGGCGAGTTTGCTTGGCCATATGATAAATATCACAATGATTGTGGAGAATACAACCACATAATTTATTACCATTTATAAGAATTTGCAATCTAGAATTCGAAAGATGTCCAAGCCTCAAGTGCCAGATATTAGAATCAAATGATGAACTACTCAAAGAAAAGTTATCACTGATTTTAAAAACATAGAGTCCGCCATGTCGCTTACCCACTCCAATTTTCTTCGAGAGAGAGATGGTCATGAAAAACATAATGATCATTATAAAAGAAAATGTCACATTTTAGGTCTTGAATTAATTTACTCACAGAAATAAGATTGAATTTAAATTCTAGAATAAAAAGAATACTCAAAGGAAGAAATTTTGGCGCCAATCGGACACTACTCATGTGAGTTGCATGTGTAGAAGATCTGATTGGTAATCCAATAGGAGTGAAAATTGTGGGTGTTGAAAGCATCAGGTTTGACAAAGAATTAGTAATGTGACTTGTCGCACTCGTGTCTATAATCCAATTTTTTGATGATATAGAACAAACAAAAGGAGTATCAAGATTACCTGTTAGGTTGACTACATGTGTTGGTTTAGAATTACTTAAATTTATCGCAGCTACTATTTGGTCAAGATGTTCCTAGGTAAGTCGTTGAGAGGTTTAGATGAGATAAGACTTGTTGCATTCGAAAGACACAGTGTTAGCACTAGCCTGACTCTATTGATGGGCATTGGAGGGTGTACCAGATCGATTTGAAAGCCCATGAAGATGAAAATATTTGGCCTTCACATGACTAAGTTTTTCACAATGATCTCATTTTGGACTAATGTTATTCTGTTGATTTGTGCTTGGATTCATGTTGATCTGAGTACTGGATCCATTTGTGATTGATGCCACTGGTTCTTGGTTATCCGTGACCTTAAGATCACATTGCCTCTCTTCCTGCACTAGTAGTGCAAAATCTTTTGATATATTCAGTAATGGTGTCATCAAGAGCAGTTGGCTCTTTTTGGTACTTTAGTTTTTATTCAATCTCATTAGGAATTGCATTAGTCTTTCTAGGTTTTTTTCTTCATGAATGACCTTCACCGCTCTGCATATATATGGCAGACTGGTCATATACGTGGACAACTCATCTCATAGGTCCTTTATTTTTGTATAATAAGTTGTCGCAAAGGTTTGCATATGCTTAAGATTTATGATCTCTTGCTGGATCTGATATATACGTGGGGCATTTGATTGAGAGAATCAGTTACGAAGTTCGACTCATACTTCAACAATGGTTTCATCGTAAATGACGCTTGAGGATAAATCTGGATGCAACGAGTTGATGGGCCATAACAAGATCATGTTGTTGCATCGTTCCCAGGCAGCAACAAATTTGATGAGAGAAGTCAATTTTTTCATGGATCCATCTATGAATCCAAACTTGTTTTTTGCAAAGAGTACCATAGTCATAGCATAACACAATTTGGTATAGTTATCGTCAATTAATGGTTGTGATACTAGTGCTATGCGAGGGTTGTTTGTGTGATGAAGGAAAAACAAGATCTTCATTTCTTCAGGATTCTGGCTTGATGCACTTTTATTTTTGTTATCCATTATGCCGGGATATCACTTGAGTGCTCTATTACTTAGGATCGAGAATATAAGAAATTAGCTTTATTTTCTCTTAATTGAAAAAAAATAAAATAAAAGAAGACGGTACATATATAGATTACAAAGGTTATCTTAACATAAAATGAATATGTTAGTCCTTGATTACGGTAATTGTATGCCCAATCGATTACCCAAACCACTCTTCGAGCATTTGATTCTTCGTATGGTGATCACCCGAACATAAGCCGAGGCAAAATGCCCTCAAAGGTCGATCATGGTGCAACAATAATCGGGTCACCAGGACAGATAAATCAAACTTCAGTCAGTTTCATTTGTCTTTGATGTACGATGCTCACTATCCTGGACCAATAAAAATCCTCTGCATTGAGGTTGAGAATGGGCAGGGACAAAGGGGATGTGCCTCCATCGTCTTCACAAGACGCTGGTCCTAACAGCATCTTCTTTGATGGGAAGCCGATTCCAAGTAGTAGCCTTCATTGGAAGATTAGGAAGAGAATTAGTAAAAGAAGAGGAGGAAGACGAGGAGAAAGTAAATGGGTGGTTTTTATTTTATTTTTCTTATGCACACAAACAAGTGAAAAAATTATATTTTATAGAAAATATTTAAGCAAATTTTTCTTTTTCTATGAGAAATTTTCTTGCTTCCAAACGTATCCAGGTAATTTTTCATTTCCAAAGGGAGCTTCTCCATGTAACAAGAATGATCCCAACCCTTCTTCTCTAAGTTGGCAGGTTTATGTTTGACGGGTTCTAAATAAACATAGTCAAACTTTCCATAATCAATGCCCGTGAAACTTGATCACAATGCCAACCCAACTTGCCCCCACGACCTCCTTAATCACCACCACTGTTAAAAAGGCTTCTGATTTTTCGGTAAAAATCCTGCATCTATTGGCGGTGGCTTGCGGGACAATTTGGAACGTCCGATCAGGAACGATCACTACGTGGCACTTCTAGATCGTTACACGTCTCAATCAAAAAGCTTGGAATCAGCCTGAACTATCGACGAATCGGAGTTTTGATCCCCTCCTTGGACTCACTCCCCAAGTCGTAAAGCTTACACCGTATACATACGGTCTGCATACGTATAGGCCTCCCTCTCTCTTAGAGACAGGGACAAGCATAAAAGCGGAGGGGAGGGTGGGGAGGTGGAGTGGGACGAAGGTCGACGCTTCTACTGCCACTGGGGGAAGCTGGTGACGCGCAAACCTCTCCGGATTACTGCGAATTTCCGGTGAGTTCAGGCCGGCCTTCTCTTTCTTGTGTCTTTGGCGAGAAAACTCGAAATGGTTTTCTGTTTTTTTACTGAACTATGGTGTGCTTGTAATTCATGATAGTTCGTGTCTTTCCGAATTCTTTCTGGAAATGATTGAAATTTGCGATGGGTTTTTGTAATAGAGAAAGATATTTGCTGGGAACTATTGAGTATTGAAGTTTTACGACGGATTTTTCGAGTTTTTGTAAGAGAGATTTCGTTTCCTTTGGAATTAGATCTTCTGTTTTCCTGGGGTGGGTACTAACGTGGTCGTTTCTTTATAGGCAAGGAAAGTTCTCTTTTTTGGCGAGATTTGGAAGAAAAGTAAAGGTCGGGGGTGGGGTGTGGGGGCTCATCTTTCTGCTGTAGATTCACCCGAGGATTCTGAAGAGAAAGAAGGGAAAAGGAGTTCAAACTTTTGAAGAGGGAGAGAGAAGAGAGATGGAGGTGAAGATCGCAACGACGACCCAGTTTCATTTTCGCCACGCTTGCTGCTCGCAGGCGTTCGCCTCTGCAATCGCCTTGTTCGAGCAAAGGGGGAGGTCCCCTTCTTATTCCTCCTTCTCCTCCTCCTCTTCTTCCAAGAGGCGCCCCCCCGGGGAAAGCTCCGGCCTGGTGTGCCGGGGATTAGGCCGGTCGTCTCTGTTCGGGGCTCCGGCGAAGCTATCGAGATCCCGGTCGTGCGATAAACCCAGGACCGAGAGCAAACCGCTACGGAGGGCGTGCAGTGCGGGTCTCGAGAGCTTCTCAGAGGAGGAATTCATGAAGAACCTTCGGGAATTGGCCTTCGATTTCGAGCTCTCCGGCGACGACGACGGCGGCGGCACGCGGGCGGAGTCTGACTACCCTGAATCGGAGACCAGGTACGCAGAGGAATCCCCAAACCCCGCTCCCCAGATGCCTCCGTGGTTGGAGTTCCGGCCTCCGGATTGGCCCCGGCCGGAGGAGATCGCTGTCTCGGCGAGTATCGAGAGGAAGGCCGGGAGCGTCGAGATGCCCCTGTCTCTGAGGATGATCAAGAAGAAGAAGAAGAGCCAGAGGCAGCAGGGAGGGGCGGGCGAGGAGTCGGGGTACTGCTCGGTGAAGAAGGCCTTCTCCTCCATGGTGTTCATGATCAGGGAGCTACAGAGCTACACTCTGCAGATTCGGCAGCTCCTCTTCTACGAAGACCTCCGGGGGATCCTGATGAACGTTCAGAGGGAGGTTCAAGCCTCCTTCGTTTGGCTCTTCCAGCAGGTCTTCTCCTGCACGCCCACCCTCATGGTCTACGTTATGATCCTCCTCGCCAACTTCACCGTCTACTCCATGGGCCAAAACACCGCCTTGGCCGCCTCCCCACCGCCTCTTCCGGCGGCCTCGGCCGCCATCTCCATCGTCGCTCCCGCCGCCGAGCACAAGAACCCCAAATTCGACCTCAAGGCTTTCTCATCGTCTGTGGGGAAGACGCTCTCGGTGGGTGGAGGCTCCGGCGGCGGATTGGGAAAATCGCCGCCGGTGGCCGGTGGGACCGATGGCGGGGAGGGCCACGTCGAGCTGGAGCTCTTGTTCGATGCATCGATCGGCAGCAACCCGACGACGAAGTCAGGCCGGGAAACGGCGTCGAAGGAGGACGAATGGGCGGCATGGGGTTCGATCGTGGAGGAGGCCGCGAGGATGCAGGCCGCTTCCAGAGGGGAAACTTTTGACCAGGAGACGGTTCGGGCGCTCGTCGCGCCGGTGGCCGCTGAGATTGAGCCTGACGATCCCACGACCTACTTCCGCACGCAACTCATGTATCAGATTGCCATCGAGCAAGATCCCCACAATCCTCTTTTACTCTCCAATTACGCTCAGTTTCTCTACCTCGCCGTCCATGACCACGATAGGTGAGCATCCAATTTCCTTCTGCCAACTACACTAATCTAGCTGCCTGCAATCCATTTCGAGCCTATTGATATTTGATTACATTATAGTTCTTTTCCATTGGTTTTGATCATCACCACTATCGTGTCTATAATGGGTAGGATTCATTGAGTCTTATTTCCTCTCTCCTTCATGTTTAAAGCTAACTTTGTATGCTTCCAGGTCTTGATTGTTTTTACTCTGTTTTTTTCAGTTGCTCAATCGTGTTATGTTCATGTGTCTTAAATTCTTGTTTCTTGCTGATGTGCAGAGCGGAGGAGTACTTTCAGAGAGCCGCTCGAGCGCAACCGCCTGATGCAGAATCTCTCAGTCGCTACGCCAATTTCCTGTGGCTGGTTCGCAAGGATATAACCGCGGCGGAAGAGACGTTCTTGGAAGCCATTGCTGCAGACCCTGGTAGCACTTTCTACGCCGGGAATTACGCCCATTTCTTGTGGAACACAGGCGGAGAAGATACTTGCTACCCACTCGACCAAGCATGAAAAATCCCAAGTTGGTCATGGAAGGAAAGAGTGGACTTTCAGAGAGAAAGGGAGGAGGAAGAGGAAGGATCCAATCTCCAACTGTGAGGTGATTTCGTTCTGTTATTTGTTTGAGGGCAAGTGCCTACAGAGCGATTCCAGATAATGGGGTTTCTTTCCATCTCTTTCTTCTATATGGGGAGGGTTGATCCTGAGATATACCATACTTTGCTGCGATGTCTATCAGTGTGAGCTTTCTTTTGCAGTGCTGACAGAGAGGTTGGCTACATGGTTTCTTAGGTCTTATAATCAAAACGGCCGTCTGTTTATGTCTTTGTTAGGTTTCTGTTGCAATACTGACAGAGGGTTGGCTACATGGTTTCTTAGGTCTTATATTATTAGCCAACCTGTCCTTTCTGGCCAATGCTTGATGTTTCCCCCGGGTTGACCCCGTTCTAACATACTAACCAATTGTAATTACTCCTTGTAAATTTGAAATGGAGCCTCCTTTCTCATCAGTGTGAATTTAAGAAGGTTTTGATCGAGTTCTCCTTAATGTGTAGATACATTAAGCAATATCTTATGCTGTGTATTCGTTATGGGAGAAGTATCTCATATCTGGTTCTGGTGCTACATCTGTATGCCCCTATACGAGCCCCTTTCCAAAGCCCTTCTTTTGGTTTCATAAGTAGAGTGTTTAGTGTGAATCGCCAAGCAGATTGCGTACCACATCTTCTTACATGGACGGTTGTGGAAGATCCAGTGATGATAGTATGAGATTGGATTTTTATACAGGTTTTGGAGGAACATTCTACATCAGTTCTTGTTTTGCTCTTGATATTTTTATGGGGGTCCTTTGTCTGCTACATATCGTGTCAAATGCTTTTGGAAAGTCATTGTTGATGGGGATTGGAGTGATGGGGGAGGCGCAGAATGGACCACAATCTCCTTCAATTGAGTTTATTTCAAAAGGATGTTGGTCTGGGCTGGACCTACTTGGAAAAAACGGATTCATGTTAATGGTGCTATTCATTCAGAGTTGGTGTGGGTGGTGATGCTGATTGCAGATATGGATTAGCACTATCAGTCACATGGATGATCGAGCTATGTTTGGTGATCTACTTTATAACCGGTGTCCTTTGTCCTATGGCCTATCTGGTTAAGGATTTATTGGTGGTGGTGGACCAAGGGCTAAGGATTAAGTAGTAGCATTTGACATTTTTTTCGTTCATGCACTCATCTGCTGCTGATCTTTCTTCTGTTGCTCTTCGACATGGTTGAGATCGCTGACACGGTTAGCAGTTTGTTGGCTTAAACTGTTTGTTCTCGATCTCTAACTTTGGAATTTCATGGATGTTAGTCTGCTATAGTGCAGGCTCTTGTTGGAGATTGGGAAAGTAGTAGAAATTTAGGAGACAAGCAAAAGCTGATATTTTTTTTTTATATATATATTTACACTGAGAACCACCCCAGGATCAGAGAGACTTAGCTGCGTTGGGTCTGCTTGCCCTTACTTACGCCTCATAAAACTCCGTGGGTCCGACAATCTAAGGACACCTATCTCGATTCGATTGGCTTTTTAGTACAAGTACCACGGCGCTGCCAGCTGTTGTAAAAAATCATGCAACCTTTATCCACGTGGAGGCTGGGTGATTGATTTCCTAGGAATAATGAATGGGGTAGCCATGTGTTTTTGGTACTTACATGGTTTGATTTGGATGTTTGTATTTCCTTCCCAACAGCTCTAGAAAACAACATTTCCCATGTTGGCCTTGAATATGATCTTGTGAACTCGATTGAAAAAGATAATTGGTGTTGGAACCGTAGGTCCGCCGTGAAGAATCAGTGGAACCAAACAAATGTTTAGGATTCAAGTCAGATATCCAACAGAATCGGAACCTGTTTAATGGGATTCGGTAGTCAAAGCCAGAATTGATTAATAATCCAATCCCAGTTTGGTATTGAGTTTTGCATTCAAATCTAAGAAAAAGTTCAGATTCTATTATATCTGATTTTGAATACATGTAAATGTTAGATTTTAAGCAAGAATCTGGATTCGGTTTCGACTGATCTTCATCCGACTCTGATTATACATCATATCTGATTAAGGTGGACTTGATAATGTCTAAGTTCAAACCTAGTCCAACCCGTTTACATCCCTGCATTACACTCATGTTAGAAGGAAGGAGAAGAGAGAGAGAGAGAGTGTGTGGTGGTGGATATATATATATATATATATATATATATATATATATATATATATATATATATATATATATATATATATATATATATATATATATATATATATATATATATATATATATATATATTTGCTACTAATGAAGGTAAGGAGCTAATGAACTACAAATCATAGGTTATTGCATGGATTCAATTGTGTTCAATGATTTGTTTGCTAAGGATCAAGCCTTAGATCATGTTTTTTTTATATAAAAATGTGATCTTTTGATTGTGAGACATTGATTTTTGATCCCTTTTACAAACCCAATTACTTGTCATAATCACATGAGTCAAGACAAGTTTCCTATTAAACAAACCACGTAGATCACATCCCTAACATTTGATCTAAAAAAAATCAAAAAATTTGAAGAAAAAGTGATTTCTACTCATTAGTCGCTAATATATATATATTAGGGCTGAACAATGCGCTGGCTCGGCCCGGTAAGTAGACAGGCTTGTCTGGGCTTTAGATGGGCAGGGCCTAGTCAAGCCTAACCCATTGACCAATTGGAAGCCCATGGACCGCCAGTTTGATCCAAGGACTTATTTCAGGCCTGTTACAAGTTAGCTTGTATTTACAAAATTCACATTCATTTCATCTTGAGTTTCATTTTTTTGTATTTTTCAAAATTTTACTAAAAATACGTATGCATTCAAGGAAATGAATGTGAAATATGTTTACCAACCAAACATGTTAATTTGTAAGAACCAAGATTTTCATAGGTTTTTTTTTTTACTTTTTTCAAAAAATTTACCATATGAATGTAATCTAGATGCTTCATTTTATAGAAACATATTCATGGATCATCTAATTATGATGTATAAGGAGGATTTTTTAAGGGTTGAAAATCAATGGCATAGAATTTTCATAAATATATAAGTATAAAAAATTGCATTTTTTGACCGATTAAGATAATTCAACAGTTGATTCCTAGCAAATGGACCACACCAAATGCATTTGCAGGGTTAGACTTGAGAAAAAAAACCCTATGAAAATCTCGATTCATACCAACAAACATATTTGGTTGGTAAACATATTCCTGTTTCCCTATATATATACTTTAGCTTGGTTTTATGAACAAAGTACTCTTTAAGATACTTTGATAAGCTTTGCCTCTGTCGAGGACTTGGGTGAGCTCACTTGGCTTAATTAAGGGCCCTACTCATTTTTAGTGTAACACTTCGGATTTTTAAAACAAAGCTAAGTTAAAAAATTTCATGAATTTCTTTTTTTTTCTTTACAGCAAAACATAGAAAAGGTTTTAGCAACATAAATTGACAATAATGAGTCATAGATTTTAGAAAACTTTGGGTAAGTCACAAGTATGTGACCAAGCACTCATTGACCACCAAGGTGTTTCGTTTATCAAAACAAGTTATTTATTACATACATCACTGCTTGAAAAAGCAATATTTAGTTTTATAAAGGAAGCAATACAACACTGTCTGGAGAAACCCTGGAACTAATGCATTGTTTCGATATTAACCGTTCACATCTTGGTACAAGGGAGAAGCGTACACTTCGGCATCAACGCGATGTTTTGGGGGTTTATTATTCTATGTATTTTAGATATCACAGAGACATGTTGACCTTGTCCATGGTAGGGCAGTAGAACTCATACCGGAATAACCCTACCAAGCCAGTTCGGATGCATCTTCTGTTGTAGTACTTGGGTTCAATCCTTAGATATTTTAAGATAACCACGACCTCCAAACCTCCTGGGTCAAGAGAGACCCCTTGAACTCTTTGGTTCATGATAAATACGTGTCACTTGCAGTTGTACCATCACCATCTTCCACGATGAGCAATAATCCTGAAGGGTCTGATGGTCTAACCATTACTTGTCAGATATTCAAATGTCATTCGGGCAAGCTAGTACATCCCACCCTGAGAAAATATGTACCCAACCCCATTCAGTATTCTCAAGCATGGTTCAACCATGGGATTCCTACAACATTAAATTTTATTCATATGCATGCTTGACTCTACTCTCGGCATCTACAACCATCATGAGCACCTCACCTCTTTCGGGTGGACATAGAACTCCAGCTCTCTGGCCCTTACGAGTCTAGTTGTACAACAATATTTTTTATAAGCATGCATATGACACGATCTCAACGGATCGATTGCTCGGAGCATATCACTGCAACAAGCACTTGGCCTAGTCAACGTGCAACAACTATTCTGGCTCTTCAGCCCTTACGAGTAAAATACCCTTACAGGAAAACATAAAAATGAGCTATTTTTTGCAGCATTACGACAACAGGGCATCCTCATGCTATTCAATCGGTTCAGACAATTCTTTTGCCAACCATTTTGACAACACTTCTCATTATTTGACGACAGAAGTGTGACAACCCTTTCTACTTTGTGGAAAGTACTTGACAGAATTTTGGCAGCACATCCTCTATATGATGGAGTAACATGCTATGTTATTTTTGAGCTTTGTTGAGCTTCTTAAGATATTTCGGCAACACTTCCTCTCTTTAACGGAGAAAGCATACATTTATTTTAAGCTCGATGAGCATCTTTTCAGAAATTTTAGCAGCATTTTCTCTTTTTGATGGAGAAAGCATACATTTATTTTAAGCTTGATGAGCATCTTTTCAGAAATTTTAGCAACACTTCCTCTCTTTGACGGAGGAATGCTACACCTAACTCGAAGATAGATGTGCACTATTGTCCATACTTTGCATCCATCGAGGTTTGTTAGAACCTTTGGTCTTATCTAGGCCATGCGCAAGTGACTTAGGTTTTTACGAAAAAGCAGTTTTACACAAAAGCAAAGTCTTTCCAATAGAAGCTTCAATTGTTAAGTAGAATCTTGATCGAAGAACAACATATGGAATCACATCGGCAATTTAGAGTTGATCTCCATTTGAACAATCATTTATGCACAACTATATGTAATATAAGCAAACGCCTGTGCTTTATAGTGTGGCAGAGTAAATAAAGACATTTAATGTTCGACGGGAGAAACTGAACTAAATAACTTACAGGAAGCAAATATATATATATATATATATATATATATATATATATATATATATATATATATATATATATATATTACAGAAAGCAGGAGCCTTGGCATCGTTCGATGTGATGACAATCTTAAAAGTATAATATAAATTAAAGAAAGGATGAGCCTTGGCATTGTTTGACGCGATGACAATCTCAAATATATATATATATATATAATATACAAAAAGCAGAAGCCATGGTATTGTTCGACGTGACGGTAATCTCAAATACATATATACTGCAATATGCAGGAGCTTTTAGCGTAAATATTCAACTATAATCACAAGAAGATGCGCATAAACATCGAAATATCCCAAAGGGCGTAAACCAAGGACTAGGGTAAGATACTATTTTTAGAATATATATGATATATATCATAACATAAATCAGTAAATACTTGAGAAAGAGTGATCGATGAATCAAACTTACCTTTTGATCGGTGAAGAACGACTTCTGCTATTTAGCCAGATTCGAACTAGGTTTGAACCTTCCTTTGAGAGGTCAAACTAGGTCAGATGAGTTCAACCTAGTTGAGAAAAAGGAAGAGCAGGTCAAGTTGCTAAACCCAAGTGGTTTGGACAAAACTAGGCTTGGTCCAAGTCAACTGGGTTAGGTAGGTTCAGACTTAGTCCAAGTAAGCTAGGTTCAGGTCAAGTAGATCAAACATGTTTTAGGACTAAAAGGGAGTTTGACTTTGACTAGACACAGCTGGGTTCAAGCCAAGTCAAGTGGGTTCAGACCAGGTCAGGCAGGTTCAGACTATGTCAGGCAGTCTCATACCTGGTTAGGCAGACTTAGACTAGGTCAGGCAGGTTCAGACCAGGTCAGGCAAGTTCAGATCAAGTCAGACAGTCTCAGACAAGGTAGGCTAGGTAGAAGAGTTTTAGAAAGAGAAGAAAGAGAGGAAAGAGGAGGGGAAATTTTATGAAAGAAGAAAGAGAGGGGGGTTATTTATAGCCCAAGGGCGCTCCTTTTCTAGAATTTTTTAGAAATGACTTTTTCTTTTTTGCCCTTGGCTTTCTGGATAAAGATTGGAGGTTCCTTTGGTGTAGGGCCCACATAGAATATTTTATGAGATATTATGTGGGTCCTACAAGATATTTTTTAAGAAATATTTTTGTGTGGTCTACCAATATTTTTATGGGTCTCGCAAAAATTTTGGGTTTTCAGTGATTTTTTTTGAAAAATTATGAGTATGTCATTCTCTTCGTATTAACGAAACTAAGAAAGTTGGCTCATACAAATCTCCTAATTTTACTCAGGGAGAAAGTTATGGCTCCCTGACTGTTTGAACATATATTCGAGAGGATATATATATCCTAAGTATAACTGGTTCATTGAAATCTATTTGATTCACATTTTGGGTTCATATGTTATTTTTACATGAAAATGCCTCGTAAATTTATTCAGAAACTTTGCTAAAAAATTGTGGGTCTTATATCATTACCCTCTTAAAAGAATTTCATCCTTAAAATTCCATTAAAAGGACTAAATGAATAGCTCAGAATACTTTTTTTGCATGTTGGATTCGGGTTCCCAAGTGCAATCATCGATGTCGTGATGCTGTCATCTCACTTTAACAAGTGGGATGACCTTGGTTCTTATCACTTGTTCCTGACGGTCCACGATTTCTACAAGTCTTTTTTCCACTGTCATGTCTTCTTGAATATCGATATCTTTATGTTGAATGACGTGGGAAGGGTCGTGAATGTATTTTCTAAGTATTGGCACATGAAATATATTATGTATTTATGCATATTGTAGTGGCAATGTTACTCTATATATTGTCTTTCTGATCTGATTCAAAAGCTCAAAGGGACCAATGAATATAGAGCTGAGCTTCCCCTTCTTTCCAAAATAGAACACACTCTTGGTTAAGGAGACCTTAACAAAAATCTTGTCTCCAACCAAAAAAAGTGAGCTCCCTATATCGTTGATATGTGTAGCTCTTTTGTCAACTCTAAGCAGTCAGTAGCTTCTTTATCATCATATGGACCTGCTCAGTGTAATGTTGTAGTACAATGGGCAAGTCCAAGGTTTGCTCACCTAATTCACTTTAATGGATTGGTGATAAGCATGGTCTTTCGTACAAAGCTTTGTATGGTGCCATCCCAATGCTAGCGTGATGGCTATTGTTATAAGCGAATTCGACCAATGCTAAGTGGAAATCCCAATTCTCTTTTCATTCTAACATACAAGCTCTTAGCATATCTTCAAGAGTCTGTATGGTTTGCTCAGATTGTCCATCAGTTTAGAGATGAAATGTCGTACTGAACTTGAGTTTCATCCCCAGGGCTTTGTACAACTGCTCTCAAAAGTGAGAGGTGAACATTGGGTTACGATCAGATATGATGGATATCGGCACTCCATGGAGTCTGACGATTTCTCGAACATAAAGATCTGCCAATTTTTTCGTTGAATATCTCATGTTAATGGGCAGAAAGTGAGCAAACTTGGTAAGTCTGTCTATAATCACCCATATCGGGTCTTGTTGTCTCTTGGATCGAGGTATGATGAAATCCATTACAATTTCCTCTTATTTCCATTGTGAATTTTTGATTCATTGCATCATATCAGTAAGTATTTGATGTTCTATTTTGACTTACTGGCAAGTTAAGCACTTTGAGACAAACATAGCCACATCCCTCTTCACACTCCTCCACCAGTATTTCCTCTGCAAATCACAAAACATCTTTGTACCTCTAGGGTAGATATTGTACTTGCTACTATGCACTTTTTAGAGTATCTCTCTTCTTAGCTTAGGGTTATTTGGAACCCATATCCTTTCTTTCATCCATAAACTTTCATATTCTTTTAAGTGGAAGAAAGTGTCATCTTTTTTGGCCCTCACTTTCAATTCGACGTACTGGTGGTCTTTGAATTGTTTGGCTATGATACGATTAAGGATCTTATGCTGCAATGTCAAACTTGACAATCAAATCTTGCCTAGATAAGCTAGAAATGACTTTCAGTTGACAAAATCCTCCATCAACTTCCATTGTCCAGTGAGGCTGGCAAGAGTATCGATAGTCTTGTGACTAAAGGCATTGACTATGCCATTCACCTTTCTAGGGTGATAGAAAAGCGTGAATTCATAGTCTTTGAGGAATTTCAACCATTGCCACATATTTAGCTCTTTTTAAGAGAAAAGATATTTCAAACTCTTATGGTCTGATATGACCTCGAACTTCTTTCCATATAGGTAGTGTCGCCGAATTTTAAGTGCAAACACTACTGTGGCAAGCTCCAGGCCATGGGTTGGATAGTTTTTCTTATTGATCCTCAACTATAGTGATGCATATGCGACAGGGAGGGTTTGTATTATTCTCGTTCAGGTCACATTTGTGCAACCCAATCGTGTGTTGTGATTGAGTCTGTTTCAAAAGGTTTGTGTATTACAGTGACATTCATAAGTGTGTTATACACTATTGAACTATGGGTGTTGGTTATATGATGCAAAGGTTCATAGTTCATTAAGTAATAACCCAACTAAAATTATCAGACCTAACGCCATAACAAGTAATCAGATGTTAAGTCAAGCCATACACTTTCTAAATATTAATCCCAACCAAGACATGTGATAATAATGTGTGTAGGCCTATCTGTGCTTTGTTATTTAGCCCCTTTTAAGCATGTATCACCGTGATGTCCATACATGTGCTAACACAATATATAGCAAGGACTTGGTTACAGGTTCTTAAAAAAATGAATCTTGTGCCCTAAATTGCATATGAATATACACAACAATACCACAATTAAGTAGAGTAGAGTCTGAGAACTATGATTACGTTTCCCAACTAGCTAAAGATTATTATTATTTTTTTCTATTTTTGGTCCTCCATGAGATCACTGCCATGCTTATATCTGACTACTCCTATCAGGTTTAGATATCCCTACTTCATAGCCACAAAGAAAATCTTCATGCATGGTAATTCAGTAATAAATCAAATATGTAGTTATTAGTATGGCATTGGACCAGAACAAAAGTCTACATGTATAATTGTGACTTTATGAGATTGATTAAAAAAAACAATAATAAATAACTAAATAAAAAGAATGCACCATGAAAGCACCTTAATAGCATAAGAGTTTAATATGAATCCACAAATAACCTTATGATCCCTATGCTATCAGAGACCATTCAGTATGCAGGATCGTGGTCTAGTCTGTTGAAAGCATTAGTATCAAATAATATATATATGCAGGTTCTGTTTTTTTGAGCAGTTGTTATACCTAATATTTGCTATACAAATGTGACCATAACCCAGTGAGTCTTGACCTACTTCAATTAAGGTATACAGAAAAATCTAAAGGTTGCTAGATCAATGTTCTAGCCTTGAAGTGATAAATGTTTTATGGACCCATAAATCCAAGGTTATATCAGTCTCCATGATGATGGTTTAATATACGCAGACCTGCACCAATCCAAGTACACAACCCCTAGTTCCTCTACTGGGAAATACTTGTGAGGTATTTGGCAAAAGAAGGCTAGAAAAAAAATGACTGCTACCAACTAATGAAGATGGTTCCATCCAAGATCAAACAGATGCGCTGCAGCACATTTGTGCTACAGGGCATCGAACACTCATATAAAGATAAAAATACCCCTTGTTCAAAGTTTCAACCAGTAAGAATGGTGGTTTCTTCTTCACGTTGGAGCGGCACACCACGTTGGCAATGGAGGTCCACCCGCCCAGCACTATGGTCGACCACCACCGTGAGAGAAAAAAAGAGAAACATTTTGAGAGAGAGAGAGAGAGAGAGAGATTCCAATGGTGGCTCACGATTTCTCTCAAACTCTATCTTATCTCCCCCACTAAAGTGGGTTTTTTTTTCTTTCTTTCAAAACTCAAACCCCAAAGAATCACCTTCAACCCACGATTCTTTTTTATGGGTGTTCTCATTTCCAAAAACACCCCTATCACCTTTTAGCAAAAATCTCTCTAACTTCCTATAATTCATTGCTTTAATGGTACCCTTCCTCCTCTTATGGTGGGGAGTTTTCCTAAAAATGTGGAAAAACATTGGGAAAAGCATCTTTACCTCCTAATACGTTACCTCTTGCTCTTTGGGTTGGCAAAAATGTAGGAGCCTTTAGCCCCACGTTTTTTCCTTTTTTTTTCATTTATCAACATCCGCTTTTTGTGCAAAAAGGAAAAATTCATGCACAAGGGGTTTTGAACCAAGGTCTTCAACCTAAGGGGTAACGAGCCCCACCACTTGTGCTACATTATTTTTTGTTGCAAAGTGTGTGGATTAAATTGTATTTAACCCTTTTAATTTTGTTCCAGATTTCATGAAAAAACAATGTTTTTTTTTTCTATGTGGGCGCTCCGGGGTTTTGAACTTGGGTTGTGGCTCCGCACAACCGTGCGTCCTACCACTACACCACACCATCACTTAGTGTTCACTTTTGCAAGAAAATTCTATTTATGTCATATTTGGACGTTTTTCCTTGTTGATAGATTTCTTCCATTTTCAAGTGGATTTTTTTCAGCCGTTGGTTCTAAACTTGCCCTCTCTTACCTTAAATGTGTTTCAGATCTCACGCTATTATCCTGAAACTATTGAATTTACCATTGGGTCCTGTGAGTCGGGTCGGATCATCGGATCTTGCCAAGATCTAGATCCAAATACCAATTTTGAGGGTTTGTTACCAGTTTCGTTCTAGAAACCTCAAATCATCAAAAATTATATTGCTTAGCATAAAATCTCACTATTTCACATAAATGCTTCACTTTTATTCATTTAGAATTTTGTAAATTTCACGGGTTTTACAAGGTGAATAAAAGAAGTTGTATCCTTCATTTGGGTCGTTCAGGCTAGGCGTAAATGATGTCGAGTGGTAGCTTGGAAAGTGATGGAATTCCGTAAAGAAATTCAAATCAAAGTCTCTCAGATTCAGTGATCTATCCAAAGTAGATGGGGTATTGCTACTCTCCACACTTGAGTGATGTGGTCCACTAATTCGTGAGGTCTCATCTTTAAGGTCAAGCAATGCCCGCCGACCTATATCGACGGTGTATTTTCTTTGGTATTTGTTGGCGGAATGCCCATCTTCGTCACAAAACTGGTAATCTTGGATTTCATACAGGCAAATCCATTCATAGTACATGAACTTGCATCGATAACAGTAGCCTCATGAATCATGGGTTGCCATCTATATTTGACAAGGGTTTACCCAATCAGAAAGTTTGAAAATAATACTTACAGTGCGATACTGCGAACATGATGGATCTTGAACCAGGTTTCTCAAACACATGCACTGATACCAATTCTGTCACACTTCGAATTTCTAAAATAAAGCTAAGTTGAAAATTTCATAATTTTTTTTCTTTACAGCGAAACTTAGAAAAGGTTTTAGCAACGGAAATGAACGATAATGAGTCATCGATTTTAGAAAACTTTGGGCAATTCACAGGTATGTAGCCAAGCACGCATTGACCACCAAGGTGTTTCATTTATCAAAACAACTTGTTTATTACAAACATCATTGCTTGGAAAAATAGTATTTAGTTTTAAAACGGAAGCAGTACAACACTGTCTGGAAAAGCTCTGAAACTAATGCATTATTTTGATATTAACCGTTCACCCCCGGGTACACGGGAGAAGCTTAAACTTCCGCATCAATGCGACATTCTAGGGGTTTATTATTCTATGTATTTTAAATACCCCAGAGGCATGTTGACCATGTCCATGATAGGAAGGTAGAACTCATACCGGGATAACCCTATCAGGTCAGTTCGGATGCATCCTCTACTGCAGTAGTTGGGTTCAATCTTTAGATATTCAAAGATAACGACGACCTCCAAACCTCCTGAGTGACGAGAGGCCCCTTGAACTCTTTGGTTCATGATAAATATGTGTTACTCGTAGTTGTACCATCACCGTCTTCCACGATGAGCAATACTCTTGAAGGGGTCCGACGACCTAACCATTACTTATCGAATATTCAAATGCCATTTGGGCATGCTAGTGCATCTCGTCCTGAGGAAATATGTACCCGACCCCATTTAGTATTCCCAAGCGCGCTCCAACCGTAAGGTTTTTGTAAATTTTATTCATATGATGCTTGACTCTGCTCTCGGCATCTACGACCATCATGAGCACCACATTTCTTTCGGGTGGACATAGAACTCCAGCTCTCCGACCCTTACGAGTCTAGTTGTGCAATAGTATTTTTCATAAGCATGCATATAACATAATCTCAACAGATCGATTGCTCAGAGTATATCATCGCAACGAGCACTTGGCCTAATCAAGGCGCAATAACTACTCTAGCTCTTCAGCTCTTATGAGTAAAGTGCCCTTACACACAAACATAAGAACAAGCCATTTTGTAGCATTCCAACAACAGGGCATCCTCGTATCATTCAATTGGTTCAAACAATTCTTTTGCCAACCATTTCGACAACACTTTCTCTGATTTGATGGCAGAAGTGTGACGACCTTTTCTATTTTATGGAAAGTACTTGATAGAATTATGGCAGCACCTCCTCTATATGATGGAGTAACATACTACATTCTTTCTGAGCTTTATTAAGCTTCTTAAAAAATTATGGCAGCACTTCATCTCTTTGATGGAGAAAACGTATGTTTCTTTTAAACTCGGTGAGCATCTATTCAGAAATTTTAACATCACTTTCGCTCTTTGACGGAGAAATGATATGTTTCTTTTAAGCTTGGTGAGCATCTTTTCAGAAATTTTAGAGAACGCTACGCTTAACTTGAAGATGCAACTTTTTTAATAAAGCATTTTAAAAATATATTTCTGATAAAACGTTTATGCAAACCGTGAATCAAATAATAAAAACCGGCTCGCACGAGTGGTGGAGTCCGGGTCAAACTTAGGAAACGAAAAACACTTTGTATTCAAGCACACAATTAAACTATGCTTTATTGCAAAAAAAAATATCAATTAATTAAGTAAATAAGGTAGAGAGTGCAACCCTCTGCGGAGGACTTTAAACAAATGAATAACAACCTTATTATAAACCCAATCAAATGAATAAAATAAAATAAAATAAACCTAATCTAGAAAAAAAAGAAACAAGTCTTCAGTGTTTTGAGTCTTAAGTCCTTTTGATGTTTGTTCATTTGATGAAACATTCTATGCAATTCTAAGGGGGCTCTCTGAAGGGATCTTTTGGGGACCTCAGAGGGCTCTTCAAGGGTACGAAAAAGGGCTCATCGCACGTCTGATCGCTTTTCACAAGAATAAAAAACAAACCGCAACAACAACGAATAGAACTAAACAAAAATGTGATAATTAATGAACTAAAAATACAGCAAGAAAGAAAGATTTAAACTACATAAACTAATTACAGTAAAAGACAGAATAGCAAAACAAACTACTAACAAACAAGAAGTCAATTACTAACAAACTAATAATTAACTAATTCAAGAAACTAACTACTAACAAATTAACTAAAAGACAAGACTAAAAGCAAACTAACAACTATGATAACCAATTCAAGAACTAACGTATGAAAACTATTGACAACTTAATTTAAAACACTAAATCAAGAATAACACAAATAATAGACTAAGAAAAATTAACACACCTAATTAGACAACTACGACTACTGCTGAATCATGGCTACTGAAATAATATATTAAAACCTATAACTAATGAAATCAAATATGTCTAATAAAATCAACGTCTAATGCTATAACTAAAACGATTAACGTCTAATGCCGTTAACAGCTATTGCTGGCTGAAATTGATAAATCAAACAAGTAACAAAGATTAACTAATAATAGATAACATCATGCTGAACAGAAATCAAACTATTATAAATGACATTAAAAACTAAATATGACTAAAAGTAACATGAATCTAAAAATTAATTTCACTAGTTAATTCTTGAAAGAACTATCAAGTAAGTAGACTATAGTGTCTAAACTATGAATTAAAACGAGTAGAAAATTGCCCATTAACGATGACTTAGATAATTATCCAACACAGATCAAAGCCTAACTAATTGACATAAATTAACATAAACCTAAACTGAATAATAGATGCTGAAATTGATAACGAACTGAATCTAATTAAAATAACTACAACAAGGATAAAAAAAATCATGATTAACTACACTAAAAAAACGGTAATTGAATAGTCAAACACAAGAAAATTAAATCAGCTAGAATGAATTATCCCGAACTAATTATGCTAATTAAACTAATTAGGCTAATGTGCGAGTGTAGACTAATGTTAACAGATCTGAAACTCACGGAATAATAAAACAACCTATGCTATCTATTGCAAGCTGATTAATAAAAGTTAATAAAAACAAAACAAAAACCAACTATAATACACATGAACCTAAACCAATACCAAAAAGAAAGAGTATGAATGAAGCTAAACTACTTTTCATTAAAGAAACTAATGCTGATGTATGGAATTGATCACACAATTGCTAAAAAATGAAACTGGACTAATAAAGAACATAATCTACGTTATAAAAAATGTGAATAAAAAAACTCTAATTAATTAACGTCAAAGGTATTCCAGTATGCTAACAAAACCACCTAACAAATCATGAATGAGATCAAGCTACCTTAGTTGCTAAGAGAATATTAACGTCTAAGCTGAATATATAAATCAATGTGAATACCTACAGCTAAAAAAATTAACGTCAAATGATTAACATCTAAGCTTCGAACTAACGTCAATGCCTATATGCTAAGATTATGCGATATTTTTCTTTTCTTTTCAATGGATCAAAACAATCAACTTAAACTACATGCAGCAACAATGAAGAAATTTTTTTAATTAAACTAGATGCAATGAGGAAATATTTCACACATTATCTACGAGAAAAAAAACTATTCTAACTAATGATCTACGGTGAGATAGGAGAGAAGAAAAAAACCATACGATCCATCTCCGACAGAAGGGTTGAGAAGAAGAAGTGGTTTTTTTGTTAAGCAACGTGTGCTTCCATCAAGTAAAGCAAGCAGAATCGGTGACAAAGATACGTTAGAAGCAAGATGAATCCGATGTAGAAAAGAAGTGAACAGGAGAGAACCGGTTGGGAACGAAGAGGAGGAAGAAGAGAAGAGAAGAGGGAGAAAAGGTCTGCATTTTTTCAAGAAGAAAAAATGGCTTCCATGGCTGGAACAAAGCTATTTATAAACAAAAATTAGGTTAAAACATATTTTCTATGGAAGTCCAAAAAGTTTTTAAAAATTCTAAAACAGGTCTTCCTCAAAAATGTGTTTTTCAAAAGGGGTTTTTCCTAAACTAATTAAAAATTAGTAAAACACTCCTAATCTAATTAAACTATGAATTAAAAAAAAAACTAATAAAAACACCAAAAAATGTAGGTCAGGCTCTGAAAATGGGATTTTTCCCAAATTTTCTATTTCAAATCAAATTCTCGAAAGCAACGATAAAAATAGGTAATGCAATTTTATCTTGGATCATGCATAAATAAAAATGAATAAAATGTGAATATTATGCATGATCTAATTCTTCCATGCTTATCATTTGCTAGTGCTCGAGTAAACTGAAGCAAAAAGCAAAAATACTAAACTAATCAAAACAAAAACCTTACTCACTTTCGTAAGAATCACAGTTGCATTTAACGTATGCAACAAGCCCTTTAAACCCCTGAGTTACCCCAGTGGACGAGTAAGGTCTCATGAGGGTTTGCAATGATTCTACCCACAAATATCTCTTTCATGTATGCATAAAACAACCAACTTTAAAAACCATTAGTAGGTTAAGGAGTTTGTTTTCACAAATATTCCGTGCCATTACATTATCAACACATAATTAAAGTCTTTTATTGGCCACCACAAAATAAAATATTTTCTTTTACTTTTCTAAATATCATAATTATTTATGCTTTATTCTCAGAAAATCAAATAAACATATGCCATTATTTGCGTATCCTCACTCATATATTTTCTGCACAGGTTTTCTCAATAATTATATCTAAGCAGTGAACTTTTTCTTTTACGCTCCTTTCTTTTCTTTTCTTTTTCGTTGATTTTTTATTTTTCTACACTTTTGCTTTCTTTTTGTTGAGCACTATATCAAACTTTCAGTTTTCGTGACCTATGTAAGGAGCTTTGGGTCAGTGACTCACAGGTCAGACGACCTTAGGGTACCAGATACAAAGTATCCCTCAGACTTAATCGCTCAAGTCAATAGACCTTTAATTTTCATAATTTTACGTATAGTCTGCTTTTCTGTCATATGCAATGCCAACATCTATTAGGCTCTCTATAAAGATCATGTAACGGGCTTTCAGGCCGGTGGCTCCCAAGTCAGATGGCTTTAAGGCACCAGGTGTAAACACCCCTCAGGCTCTACTTGCTCGAACAAAATATGCCACATATATTAACTTAGACGTAAAAATGATTTGCTTTGTTATCCTTTTCAACATGAAACTCAAACACTTCAACTTGTGTCTGAGCACAGCTACTAGGGAATACAAAGAGATCAAACAACTAAATGTATGCACTTTTCATATTTTGAGCTATTTTTCAATTTTTGTTCATTTGCTTAGTTTTCAAAAATAAAACTATGCATATTCATACTTGTGATTCAAAATAAACTTTAACATGCATCTACAATCATTTCTTTGAAATCCACATAAACAACCATGTTTTTCAAGATCAGTGTCGAAAAAAAAAATCGTGGGTCTTAAAAATCCTCTAAAAACATTAGATTTTGCAAAGCAATTATATACGATCAAACTCATTCCTTAAAAGCTCAATTTTTATGAGTTGTCATCAAAAGTGCATATACAAAGACAGAAAAAGTTTGGGTGTGTAAACTACACCCTCCACCATAGTTGAATGACATTGTCCTCAGTGACACTCCCCCAAGCTTGCATGAAACTGAGTGAATGCATATGAGAACAAAAATAAATGGAAGCGAAGTAGTAGAAGTTACTTGATCCACACTATGGAACCTTACTTGATACGACATGTGAATGGCTCTACATAGGTTCCACCTGTCTACCTGTTATGCAACTCATAAAAATATACAAAAATGTAATGCATACATGCTCTATCATTTACGCTCACGAAAAAAGAAAACTAACTAAAAACATATAAACTACTATGACTATTAATAATACATTACAAATATGGGTTGCCTCCCATAAAGCGCTAAGTTTTACATCCTCCGCCAGATGGATCTCTGGTTTCCCTTCATCGTTCATAAGATCAATGGACGGGAAGTCATCCTCAATCAGGGACTCTAAGGAAAAGAGTGTCATTTGTGACACTGCGCACTATGTTTCCTCCAGCTCTACCCCTAAGTATCCTATAATGACTCTCTAAACTAGCAAGAAGAACGAAATTAGTCTCTCCATGGAGGCTATTCTCAAAAGATGGAGAGTCATAAACTGAACGACTAGCAAGATACACATCCATTTGCGGATCAGATTGCTTCTCTGTGGCGTCTGTCACCTGAAAGCAGTCATCATGTCCTGTCGCTCTGTTAGCAAGATTGAATATATGCAAGCACAAACGCTTGTTGCCAAAAGAAACCTTCATCTCCCCAGTATAACAATTGATACGAGCATAGGTCATGGCCAAGAACAACCTGCCCAAAATAATGAGGATCTAGTGAGCGACATCAGTGCCCTCCATGCCCAGAATAAAAAAATTGACAGGGAAGTATATGTCATCAACCTTGACTAACACATCTTTCAAGATTCTTCACAGATGCTTGGTAGACCTGTTAGCCAACTGCAAGACAGTAGTGGTCGGATTCAAATCTTCAATCCCAAAGGTGTCATAAAGGGAATCCGGCAATATGTTCATGATTGCCCCAAGATCGAGCAATGCACGCTCGATAGTCATGCTCCCTATAACAAATGAGATGATCGGTGTCCCAGGATCCTTGAGCTTAGGTGGGGCTTGGTGTCAAAACACGAAGCTCATCTGCTTAGTCAAGAAGATCGCCTTAGGCAATGACCTCAATTCTCTCTTCTGCATGCAAAGTTTTTTTAGAAACTTTGCATAAGTAGGCACTTGTTGGATGACATCAAGCAGGGGGATGTTTATGTGAACATGCTTGAATATGTCAAGCATCTCGCATATATGCGCCCCCTGCTTGCCGAAATCAATCAGTTTTTCTAAGGCTTGAGGAAAAGGGGCTCGGGGGATATATGAAGAAGGCATAAGCCGTGGGTCATGTCCATTCTCCTTGGGCTTGATGGAGGAGATCGACTGGTCAATAGGTGTGGCAGTGGGCTCATCAGTCGACTCCTGAGTAGGGTGGAATGTCTTCCCACTCTAAAGGGTCATAACAGAGTTTGTTTGCTCTTGGTGGGATTTTGTGAAGTGCAGGTCATGATACATGGGTTTCTTACCCTTCGGGTTGACGACAGACTGACTCGAAAGGCTTCCCTCGCTTCACCAGCTCAAGGCCTCAGCCAACTACCTCATCTGAGTCTCTAACTTCGCTATTGACTGCGTGTGAGAACTGAGGTTGGCCTTAATGTCAGAAAAGGCCTCGAGCAACTTCTCATGAAAAGATGGACTCAATGTGGGCTCCTAAGGAGAAGGCAAACTAAGCTGGGGGTGAGCATATAGAAATATGGGACGCGGGTAACCTTGTGGGAGGTTACCATGTTTGTGTTGTGTCTGGGGAGGCATCTGGAGTGGCTCTTATAGATTTCTCCACTCAAAGTTGGGATGATTTTGTCATCCTCAATTATAGGTAGGTGCATAAGGGTCATGTACCGGTCTGGAAAAACCTTGGACAACATTCACTTGCTCCTGAACGAATTCAGGATAGAGTGGTGTTGTTAGACACTAAAAAAAAAGTGTGTAGGGCTATTGCATAGCTTGCACACTTTTCCTACTGGATTTAATAAAGGTGGGTTAGCCAGTAATCGATCAACTTTCCTGGTCAACTGGTCCACTTTGATTTGCAAATCATGTCCGGACCCAACTTCGAAAATCCCTCCCTTCTTAGGACCACTAGGAACAGGTGTGGTCCTATCAAGTCGTGAGGACATGGCATGGTGCATGACATTTTTGCTCAATGTATCAAATAATGTATAGGCCTCATCCTCGCTCTTGAGCATGAACATGTCCCCACACGAAGAATCAACCATTTGCATGTCTTTCTCGATCAGGTCATCATAAAAGTACTGCACCAGTTGCTAAAGAGGCACCTGGTGGTTGGGGCACTTTCGGAGAAGATCTTTCATCCTTTCACAAGTCTCGTGAAATTGTTCTCCCTCAATCTGAGAGAAACTGGTAATGGCTTTACGAAACTAATTTATCTTACCAATTGGAAAATACTTCTTAAGGAACTCACACCGCATGCGTTCTTAAGTAGTAATCTGAACAATATCGAGGGTCTTCAGCCAGTGCTTGACTTTATCCTTGAGAGAGAATGGGAACAACGTCAACCTCAATGCATCATCCCCAAAATTATTGATCCACACAGTGGAACAGATCTCGAGAAACTCATCGAGATGATGGCAGGGGTATTCATTGCTCAGGTCATAAAAAGATGAAAGCATTTGGATTATACTGGCCTTTATCTCGAATTGGGGTGCTCCTACAGTGGGTCTAGCGATGTAGGAAGCGAGAGTGTATTCAGTAGAAATGAAATACTCCCTTAAAGGATGGGTCAACTGTTGATCCTGAACCATGGGGACGAATCAATGAGCTCTCCTAATAAGACACTTAGAGTCCTCAACTATCTCAGCAAGCTTGGGGTCAAGCGAGCGTTGCCCTTGCATGCATCTGAGGGTAGACCAGTGCAACAATTGTCCTAAGACATTGGTTTTCTACCTACCTAACGTGTTGTACGGTCAAACCACAACAAACTATAAAGCAGGTAAAAGAAAAATAACTAGAAAGCAGAAAATAAACAAACACCACACACTTGCATCCACAAATATTTTGTGAAAAGTAAGTTATAAGTACAGTACCAATCATGCGCAGTCACCTCTAAGGGTATCCTAATAGGTGGGTCATGCAAGAAATGTAAGCTTATATACAGGGTGTGCAAACACATGGTTCTAAACCTAAATACTGAAAAGAAACTAAACAATCCTAAATAATGAGCAATAAAGGTAAACTAAATAGTCCTAAGTAAAGAACAGAAAGTAAACTAGCAAACTAAATAAATGAGAACACACAATGGCAATAAAGTGAATACTCGTATTTAATCACCGTTCTCCGACAACGATGCCAAAAAATTGATGTAACTTTTTCAATAAAGCATTTTAAAAATATATTTTCAATAAAATATTTGTGCAAACCATGCATCAAATAATAAAAACCGACTCACAAGAGTGGTGGAGTTCGGGTCAAACTCAGGGAACGGAAAATACTTTGTATTCAAGCATATAATTAAACTACACTTTATTGCCAAAAGGAAAAATAAATTAATTGAGTAAATAAGGGAGAGAGTGCAGTCCTCTGTGAAGGACTTTAAATAAATGAATAACGGCCTTATTACAAACCCAATTAAATGAATAAAATAAAATAAACCTAATCTAGAAAAAAAAGAAACAAGTCTTTAGTGCTTCAAGTCTTTAGTCCCCTTGATGTTTGTTTATTTGATGAAACATTCTTTGCAATTCTGAGGGCTCTCAGAAGGGCCTTTTGAGGGGACCTCAGAGGGCTCTTTGGGGGTACGAAAAGGAGCTCACCACACGTCTGATCGCTTCCCTGCAAGAATAAAAAATAAACCACAGCAACAACAAATAGAACTAAACAAAAATCTAATAATTAATGAACTAAAAATGCAACAAAAAAGAAAGATCTAAACTACACAAACTAACTACACTAAAAGACAGAATAGCAAAACAAACTACTAACAAACAAGAAGCCAATTACTAACAAACTAATTCAAGAAACTAACTACTAACAAACTAATAATTAACTAATTCAAGAAACTAACTACTAACAAATTAACTAAAAGACAAGACTAAAAACAAACTAACAACTATGATAACCAATTCAAGAACTAACGTATGACAACTTTTGACAACTTAATTTAAAACACTAAATCAAGAATAACTCAAATAAGACACTAAGAAAAATTAACACACCTAATTGCACTACGACTACTGCTGAATCACGGCTACTGAAATAAATTATTAAAACCTATAACTAATGAAATCAAATATGTCTAATGAAATCAATGTCTAATGCTATAACTAAAATGATTAACATCTAATGCAATTAATGTCTGTTATTGGCTGAAATAGATAAATCAAACAACTAACAAAGATTAACTAATAATAGATAACATCATGCTGATTGGAAATCTAACTATTATAAATGACATTAAAAACTAAATATGACTAAACGTAATGTGAATCTAAAAATTAATTTAACTAGTTAATTCTTGAAAAAACTATCAAGTAAGTAGATTATAGTGTCTAAACTATGAATTAAAAAGAGTAGCAAATTTCCCATTAACAATGACTTAGATAACTATCCAACACAGATCAAAGCCTAACTGATGCGACTCGATCGACTTTGATACCAAATGATGTAAAAAATCGATGAATGGGTTGATTGACGATCCGATATCCAAACGGATCTCCACACGCGGAAGCTTTCAAAAGGTTGTTTGTCGAGTCCAAATAGGACTCAGACATAGGTCAATTCAAGGTAGCAGACTTCTATTTTGACAGAAATGGTAAACATGGAAAATGTGCACGACAGAAACACCTTTCCAACGAATGCAAGAACTTAGAAATCGGATCTGTATTAACGGATCCATGAGCAGATTTCTGAACTGGTGGGACTGGTCTTTGACAGGCCGATTGGAAAGCACTCAGTTGTCTTTGAGAAGGTTTTTGAACCTTCAGACAAAGAAGTTTTAGAAAACTCCAAACAGAAGAATTGAAGATAACTCTGTGATCTTTCTAGAACACTAAATATTGTAATTTTTGGATAAAACCATAGGATCCTACATCTATTTGAAGTTGACATATTTTTTGTTCTAATCGTTTCGAATAACAGAATAGAGCAATCAACAAGAAATTAAACAAACATGATTTTAAGGCAACACGTAAATCAAATCAAAAAAAAATTCTGAGCTTGAAAAATACTAAACAAGATGTCTACTTTGCAAGAAATCAAACAGATTCTCGAAATACACCGAATTGAGCAAAATATGTCATATAGAACAGTCACTTATTGAAAAAGAATTACAAATTCTAGATTCAAAGAGCAGAAATTTAACAAAGATTGACAGACAGTTTCGACAAGTAAGGAGGTAGATTCGACGAAACTGCTAAACATCAAAGAGGTAGATCTAGATGTTAGCTTTTCAATAGGCTAAGATGCAAATTTTTTTGACCAGCCGTTAGTGAGAAAACGGCAAAATACCAGCAGTTGTCAGACATACCGATGTCTGGACAGGACTTGGGTCATGACCTAACGTCAGATTCTTGACAGAAGCTTTATCTGCTCTCAACGGCAGATTCCGGCCAAATGCACAACATAAAAGATATAGCTTAGCATCTTGGCTTTCCAACGAGCCAAAGAACACATGAAACAGATCAGTATCGAGGGAGATCCAATCCAAACTTTGAGACTGTATCCGATAGTCCAGAATGACGAGAACGAAACAAATGCAAATACGAGACTCGACAAAATGCAAACTCAAATCCGAACAAGACAATTTCACCGAGAGCTTAGCAATGCAAGAAACAATTTTTTTTATTTCACTTAGATGAACCAAAACATCAAATGCTTCCAATCAATCTACGACAGGAACAACTACCATTCATAAGTTACCGAAACTACAATATTCATAAATGAGAGAAAAACAAGGTTAGAAGTTTGCTTATCTCCTTTGAAGCTACGACACAAAAACCAACTTGGCTTCAACAGTATGAACACAATTAGGTAGACGTCTCAAACGGCAGTCACAAGGTGTCCAAACCTTGTTCACATGACCAGCAACACACTCGAACGCACATCCACACAAGGCTTTGCATCACCTTCTTCCTTGATGTCGTAAGTAGGCAACTTGTCAAAGACTTTAGCAGCTTAATCGGGCCGAACCAAGCCAAATGGTAAACATCAAACTTGTAGAGCAGGATTTTAGCTTTCCAACAAACTAAAGATCATGTAATTTAGACTAGTATCTAGGGAGATACAATTAAAATACAGAGACTGTGTTCACCCTTCAAACAACCTCTTCCCATCTCTCTTCACAATTCGAATTTTCTTCACCAAAATTAGCCGAAGACCCTTTCACCATTTTTCTGCTGAGATTTAAGGGGCTCAAAAGGAGCAAGGCTCCTCATTGGCCACGTGAGAGGCAGCCTCCCTTGAGGCCAATGAGAGAGCTCTTTTCAAACAAACCTCACCACTCATTGCACCTCAAGTTAGCCCAATGGCATAATACACTTTTGAATTGATTGGACCAGCTGGGTGGCACCTCAATTACGCCTAATGAGGATGGGCTGATGTGACTGGACAAAAAAAGCTTGAATATCATTGACCCAGGTCCATATTGGTCTAGCTCTAGGGCACCAATATGGATCCAGGTGGTGGCATTGGATCTTGTTATAATATCCAATACTCAAACTAGATATTTACACACATATTACTTTGAATCCAACATCAAAATTATAAAAAATAAAACTATCCAATTACCCTATACATCCTCTAGTGCCGTAAAAAGATTCGACAGGGCACTAGAACTATCCAGATTCGTAGGATCCGACACCCTAAAAAATAAAATAAAAAGAAATATCAATTATTATTCCCAATGTGCCAAAAATGGAATCAATATTGTAAAATATAACAATTGACAGAAATGGATAACTTCGAGGATCCAATTAGACCTGACAAGTTCTGAATGGGATTAGATCATCTCGGGAACCGTATTTTGGATCGGGCCTGGAGAGTTGGATTTGCATCGACTCGCTTTTGATGCTCAAATCATTTGGATGCTTTGCATCACTAACTAATTGACATAAATTAACATAAACTTAAACTGCATAATAGATGCTGGAATTGATAACGAACTGAATTTGATTAAAATAACTACAAGGATAAAAAAATCATGATTAACTATGCTAAAAAATGTTAATTGAATAGTCAAACACAAGAAAATCAAATCGACTAGAATGA